>NC_072411.2:144472500-144476839 GCF_028858775.2 Pan troglodytes | reverse complement strand
CTAACCCTACCCTAACCCTAACCCTAACCCTAACCCTAACCCTAACCCTAACCCTAACCCTAACCCTAACCCTAACCCTAAAACCCTAACCCTAACCCTAACCCTAACCCTAACCCTAACCCTAACCCTAACCCTAACCCTAACCCTAACCCTAACCCTAACCCTAACCCTAACCCTAACCCTAACCCTAACCCTAACCCTAACCCTAACCCTAACCCTAACCCTAACCCTAACCCTAACCCTAACCCTAACCCTAACCCTAACCCTAACCCTAACCCTAACCCTAACCCTAACCCTAACCCTAACCCTAACCCTAACCCTAACCCTAACCCTAACCCTAACCCTAACCCTAACCCTAACCCTAACCCTAACCCTAACCCTAACCCTAACCCTAACCCTAACCCTAACCCTAACCCTAACCCTAACCCTAACCCTAACCCTAACCCTAACCCTAACCCTAACCCTAACCCTAACCCTAACCCTAACCCTAACCCTAACCCTAACCCTAACCCTAACCCTAACCCTAACCCTAACCCTAACCCTAACCCTAACCCTAACCCTAACCCTAACCCTAACCCTAACCCTAACCCTAACCCTAACCCTAACCCTAACCCTAACCCTAACCCTAACCCTAACCCTAACCCTAACCCTAACCCTAACCCTAACCCTAACCCTAACCCTAACCCTAACCCTAACCCTAACCCTAACCCTAACCCTAACCCTAACCCTAACCCTAACCCTAACCCTAACCCTAACCCTAACCCTAACCCTAACCCTAACCCTAACCCTAACCCTAACCCTAACCCTAACCCTAACCCTAACCCTAACCCTAACCCTAACCCTAACCCTAACCCTAACCCTAACCCTAACCCTAACCCTAACCCTAACCCTAACCCTAACCCTAACCCTAACCCTAACCCTAACCCTAACCCTAACCCTAACCCTAACCCTAACCCTAACCCTAACCCTAACCCTAACCCTAACCCTAACCCTAACCCTAACCCTAACCCTAACCCTAACCCTAACCCTAACCCTAACCCTAACCCTAACCCTAACCCTAACCCTAACCCTAACCCTAACCCTAACCCTAACCCTAACCCTAACCCTAACCCTAACCCTAACCCTAACCCTAACCCTAACCCTAACCCTAACCCTAACCCTAACCCTAACCCTAACCCTAACCCTAACCCTAACCCTAACCCTAACCCTAACCCTAACCCTAACCCTAACCCTAACCCTAACCCTAACCCTAACCCTAACCCTAACCCTAACCCTAACCCTAACCCTAACCCTAACCCTAACCCTAACCCTAACCCTAACCCTAACCCTAACCCTAACCCTAACCCTAACCCTAACCCTAACCCTAACCCTAACCCTAACCCTAACCCTAACCCTAACCCTAACCCTAACCCTAACCCTAACCCTAACCCTAACCCTAACCCTAACCCTAACCCTAACCCTAACCCTAACCCTAACCCTAACCCTAACCCTAACCCTAACCCTAACCCTAACCCTAACCCTAACCCTAACCCTAACCCTAACCCTAACCCTAACCCTAACCCTAACCCTAACCCTAACCCTAACCCTAACCCTAACCCTAACCCTAACCCTAACCCTAACCCTAACCCTAACCCTAACCCTAACCCTAACCCTAACCCTAACCCTAACCCTAACCCTAACCCTAACCCTAACCCTAACCCTAACCCTAACCCTAACCCTAACCCTAACCCTAACCCTAACCCTAACCCTAACCCTAACCCTAACCCTAACCCTAACCCTAACCCTAACCCTAACCCTAACCCTAACCCTAACCCTAACCCTAACCCTAACCCTAACCCTAACCCTAACCCTAACCCTAACCCTAACCCTAACCCTAACCCTAACCCTAACCCTAACCCTAACCCTAACCCTAACCCTAACCCTAACCCTAACCCTAACCCTAACCCTAACCCTAACCCTAACCCTAACCCTAACCCTAACCCTAACCCTAACCCTAACCCTAACCCTAACCCTAACCCTAACCCTAACCCTAACCCTAACCCTAACCCTAACCCTAACCCTAACCCTAACCCTAACCCTAACCCTAACCCTAACCCTAACCCTAACCCTAACCCTAACCCTAACCCTAACCCTAACCCTAACCCTAACCCTAACCCTAACCCTAACCCTAACCCTAACCCTAACCCTAACCCTAACCCTAACCCTAACCCTAACCCTAACCCTAACCCTAACCCTAACCCTAACCCTAACCCTAACCCTAACCCTAACCCTAACCCTAACCCTAACCCTAACCCTAACCCTAACCCTAACCCTAACCCTAACCCTAACCCTAACCCTAACCCTAACCCTAACCCTAACCCTAACCCTAACCCTAACCCTAACCCTAACCCTAACCCTAACCCTAACCCTAACCCTAACCCTAACCCTAACCCTAACCCTAACCCTAACCCTAACCCTAACCCTAACCCTAACCCTAACCCTAACCCTAACCCTAACCCTAACCCTAACCCTAACCCTAACCCTAACCCTAACCCTAACCCTAACCCTAACCCTAACCCTAACCCTAACCCTAACCCTAACCCTAACCCTAACCCTAACCCTAACCCTAACCCTAACCCTAACCCTAACCCTAACCCTAACCCTAACCCTAACCCTAACCCTAACCCTAACCCTAACCCTAACCCTAACCCTAACCCTAACCCTAACCCTAACCCTAACCCTAACCCTAACCCTAACCCTAACCCTAACCCTAACCCTAACCCTAACCCTAACCCTAACCCTAACCCTAACCCTAACCCTAACCCTAACCCTAACCCTAACCCTAACCCTAACCCTAACCCTAACCCTAACCCTAACCCTAACCCTAACCCTAACCCTAACCCTAACCCTAACCCTAACCCTAACCCTAACCCTAACCCTAACCCTAACCCTAACCCTAACCCTAACCCTAACCCTAACCCTAACCCTAACCCTAACCCTAACCCTAACCCTAACCCTAACCCTAACCCTAACCCTAACCCTAACCCTAACCCTAACCCTAACCCTAACCCTAACCCTAACCCTAACCCTAACCCTAACCCTAACCCTAACCCTAACCCTAACCCTAACCCTAACCCTAACCCTAACCCTAACCCTAACCCTAACCCTAACCCTAACCCTAACCCTAACCCTAACCCTAACCCTAACCCTAACCCTAACCCTAACCCTAACCCTAACCCTAACCCTAACCCTAACCCTAACCCTAACCCTAACCCTAACCCTAACCCTAACCCTAACCCTAACCCTAACCCTAACCCTAACCCTAACCCTAACCCTAACCCTAACCCTAACCCTAACCCTACCCTAACCCTAACCCTAACCCTAACCCTAACCCTAACCCTAACCCTAACCCTAACCCTAACCCTAACCCTAACCCTAACCCTAACCCTAACCCTAACCCTAACCCTAACCCTAACCCTAACCCTAACCCTAACCCTAACCCTAACCCTAACCCTAACCCTAACCCTAACCCTAACCCTAACCCTAACCCTAACCCTAACCCTAACCCTAACCCTAACCCTAACCCTAACCCTAACCCTAACCCTAACCCTAACCCTAACCCTAACCCTAACCCTAACCCTAACCCTAACCCTAACCCTAACCCTAACCCTAACCCTAACCCTAACCCTAACCCTAACCCTAACCCTAACCCTAACCCTAACCCTAACCCTAACCCTAACCCTAACCCTAACCCTAACCCTAACCCTAACCCTAACCCTAACCCTAACCCTAACCCTAACCCTAACCCTAACCCTAACCCTAACCCTAACCCTAACCCTAACCCTAACCCTAACCCTAACCCTAACCCTAACCCTAACCCTAACCCTAACCCTAACCCTAACCCTAACCCTAACCCTAACCCTAACCCTAACCCTAACCCTAACCCTAACCCTAACCCTAACCCTAACCCTAACCCTAACCCTAACCCTAACCCTAACCCTAACCCTAACCCTAACCCTAACCCTAACCCTAACCCTAACCCTAACCCTAACCCTAACCCTAACCCTAACCCTAACCCTAACCCTAACCCTAACCCTAACCCTAACCCTAACCCTAACCCTAACCCTAACCCTAACCCTAACCCTAACCCTAACCCTAACCCTAACCCTAACCCTAACCCTAACCCTAACCCTAACCCTAACCCTAACCCTAACCCTAACCCTAACCCTAACCCTAACCCTAACCCTAACCCTAACCCTAACCCTAACCCTAACCCTAACCCTAACCCTAACCCTAACCCTAACCCTAACCCTAACCCTAACCCTAACCCTAACCCTAACCCTAACCCTAACCCTAACCC
>NC_072411.2:144325000-144467500 GCF_028858775.2 Pan troglodytes | reverse complement strand
ACCCTAACCCTAACCCTAACCCTAACCCTAACCCTAACCCTAACCCTAACCCTAACCCTAACCCTAACCCTAACCCTAACCCTAACCCTAACCCTAACCCTAACCCTAACCCTAACCCTAACCCTAACCCTAACCCTAACCCTAACCCTAACCCTAACCCTAACCCTAACCCTAACCCTAACCCTAACCCTAACCCTAACCCTAACCCTAACCCTAACCCTAACCCTAACCCTAACCCTAACCCTAACCCTAACCCTAACCCTAACCCTAACCCTAACCCTAACCCTAACCCTAACCCTAACCCTAACCCTAACCCTAACCCTAACCCTAACCCTAACCCTAACCCTAACCCTAACCCTAACCCTAACCCTAACCCTAACCCTAACCCTAACCCTAACCCTAACCCTAACCCTAACCCTAACCCTAACCCTAACCCTAACCCTAACCCTAACCCTAACCCTAACCCTAACCCTAACCCTAACCCTAACCCTAACCCTAACCCTAACCCTAACCCTAACCCTAACCCTAACCCTAACCCTAACCCTAACCCTAACCCTAACCCTAACCCTAACCCTAACCCTAACCCTAACCCTAACCCTAACCCTAACCCTAACCCTAACCCTAACCCTAACCCTAACCCTAACCCTAACCCTAACCCTAACCCTAACCCTAACCCTAACCCTAACCCTAACCCTAACCCTAACCCTAACCCTAACCCTAACCCTAACCCTAACCCTAACCCTAACCCTAACCCTAACCCTAACCCTAACCCTAACCCTAACCCTAACCCTAACCCTAACCCTAACCCTAACCCTAACCCTAACCCTAACCCTAACCCTAACCCTAACCCTAACCCTAACCCTAACCCTAACCCTAACCCTAACCCTAACCCTAACCCTAACCCTAACCCTAACCCTAACCCTAACCCTAACCCTAACCCTAACCCTAACCCTAACCCTAACCCTAACCCTAACCCTAACCCTAACCCTAACCCTAACCCTAACCCTAACCCTAACCCTAACCCTAACCCTAACCCTAACCCTAACCCTAACCCTAACCCTAACCCTAACCCTAACCCTAACCCTAACCCTAACCCTAACCCTAACCCTAACCCTAACCCTAACCCTAACCCTAACCCTAACCCTAACCCTAACCCTAACCCTAACCCTAACCCTAACCCTAACCCTAACCCTAACCCTAACCCTAACCCTAACCCTAACCCTAACCCTAACCCTAACCCTAACCCTAACCCTAACCCTAACCCTAACCCTAACCCTAACCCTAACCCTAACCCTAACCCTAACCCTAACCCTAACCCTAACCCTAACCCTAACCCTAACCCTAACCCTAACCCTAACCCTAACCCTAACCCTAACCCTAACCCTAACCCTAACCCTAACCCTAACCCTAACCCTAACCCTAACCCTAACCCTAACCCTAACCCTAACCCTAACCCTAACCCTAACCCTAACCCTAACCCTAACCCTAACCCTAACCCTAACCCTAACCCTAACCCTAACCCTAACCCTAACCCTAACCCTAACCCTAACCCTAACCCTAACCCTAACCCTAACCCTAACCCTAACCCTAACCCTAACCCTAACCCTAACCCTAACCCTAACCCTAACCCTAACCCTAACCCTAACCCTAACCCTAACCCTAACCCTAACCCTAACCCTAACCCTAACCCTAACCCTAACCCTAACCCTAACCCTAACCCTAACCCTAACCCTAACCCTAACCCTAACCCTAACCCTAACCCTAACCCTAACCCTAACCCTAACCCTAACCCTAACCCTAACCCTAACCCTAACCCTAACCCTAACCCTAACCCTAACCCTAACCCTAACCCTAACCCTAACCCTAACCCTAACCCTAACCCTAACCCTAACCCTAACCCTAACCCTAACCCTAACCCTAACCCTAACCCTAACCCTAACCCTAACCCTAACCCTAACCCTAACCCTAACCCTAACCCTAACCCTAACCCTAACCCTAACCCTAACCCTAACCCTAACCCTAACCCTAACCCTAACCCTAACCCTAACCCTAACCCTAACCCTAACCCTGACCCTGACCCTGACCCTGACCCTAACCCTAACCCTAACCCTAACCCTAACCCTTAACCCGAACCCTAACCCTGACCCTAACCCTAACCCTAGACCCTAGACCCTAGACCCTGACCCTGACCCTGACCCTGACCCTACCCCTGACCCTGACCCTGACCCTGACCCTGACCCTAACCCTACCCTAACCCTAACCCTAACCCTAACCCTAACCCTAAACCCTAACCCTAACCCCTAACCCTAACCCTAACCCTAACCCTAACCCTAACCCTAACCCTAACCCTAACAACCCTAACCCTAACCCTAACCCTAACCCTAACCCTAACCCTAACCCTAAAACCCTAACCCTAACCCTAAAACCCTAACCCTAACCCTAACCCTAACCCTAACCCTAACCCTAACAACCCGACCCGACCCGACCCTGACCCTGACCCTGACCCTGACCCTGACCCTGACCCTAGCCCTAGCCCTAGCCCTAGCCCTAGCCCTAGCCCTAACCCCTAACCCCTAACCCTAACCCTAACCCTAACCCTAACCCTAGTGAGCCGAGACCACACATTGCACTCCAGCCTGGGTGACAGAGCATGACTCTGTCTCAAAAAAAAAGAAAAGAAAAGGAAAAAAAGACAGAGAAAAGAAAGCCAACAAGACACCATTAGGCAAACCATTGTCAGTTTATGGGAGTTTGGGAAGGAAAGTAGAGAAAGGAGAAGAAAGTTTATTTAAAGAATGGCTGAAAACTGCCTAAATCATGGGAAAGATTTAGACATCTAAATCCATGAAGCTTAAAGATTCCTAAAGAGGTTCAAACCAAATAGATACTCACCAAGTCACAATATAATCAAATAGTCAAAAGTTAAAGAAACTTTGCAGGTCAGGACAGAATCGAATACTACATTCAAAGTGCTGAAAGAAAAAAAACTGCCAGCAACTAATACTATGTCTGACAAAGCTGTCCTTCAGAAAGAAAAAACAAGTAACGTGCTTCCTCGACAAACAAAGCTGAGGGCATTCAGGACCACTAGGTCTACCTTAAAAAAATACTTAACGGAGTTTTTCAAGTAAAAATGAATGAAGTTGGGAGCAGTGGCTCATGCCTGTAATCCCATTTTGGGAGGCTGAGGTGGGTGGATCACCTGAGGTCGGGAGGTCAAGACCAGCCTGGCCAACATGGCAAAACCCCACCTCCAGTAAAAATACAAAAAATTAGCCAGGTATGAAGGCCACTGAGATCGTGCCACTGCACTCCAGCCTGGGTGACAAGAGTCAAACTACATTTCAAAAACAAAAAACAAAACAAACAAAACAAAACTTGAGGGCTGGCCTTCTGCTCCTCTCCAACCCCCCCTTCTCTGGGCCCAAGCCACCTTGGCTAAGGAGGGGGCGAGGTGTGAGCCCCTGCCAGGAACCCCCTGCCCGGACCAAGTACTCGGCCCCCAGGCCTGCGTTCAGTGAGGCCTCCCGTGGCGTCAGCATGTTCGTGTGGAGGAATGTGGAAGGTCACTCTGTGGCCATGTTCCCCTGGTACTCCATCCCCTTCCTCACCCCTCCCTGCAGCCACACAAGGCCCAGCAACCTGCCAGTCACTCAGTGGCCTCCAACCAGAGAAAACAACCTGCCAAGTTGGCAGCTGTTGCTCATGAGCGTCCACCAGGTGGGACAGGGAGTGTTGACCCTGGGCGGCCCCCTGGAGCCACCTGCCCTGAAAGCCCAGGGCCCGCAACCCCACACACTTTGCAGCCCCTGGTGAGGGAGGTGACCAGTGGGCAGCCCTGCTGCTGCCCACTTGAGATGCTCATTCCCAGCAGATGGCCAGTGAGGACATGGCGAGTGACGAGGAGCACACGGTCATCCATGAGGAGGAGGGGGTGATGATGTCATGGCTGATGATGGCTTTAGCACCACTGACACTGATCTCAAGTTCAAGGAGTGGGTGACTGACTTGAGAGTGGGGACAACTCTGGGGAGGAGCCAGAGGGCAACAAGGGCTTTGGTGGGAAGGTACTTGCACCTGTCATTCCTTCCTCCTTTACTCCTGCCGCCCCTTGCTGGATCCTGAGCCCCCAGGGTCCCCCGATCCACCTGCAGCTTTTGGCAAAGTCTATGCTCCCACCCTGTCCTCCCCCTACACATACTCGGATGCTTCCTCCTCAACCTTGGCACCCACCTCCTTCTTACTGGGCCCAGGATCCTTCAAAGCCCAGGAGTATGGTCAAGGCAGCAGAGCGGGCCCCCTATGGCCCCTACCCCTGGGGATGGGGACCCACGGACGCCTTCCAAGGCGACCTGTTTCCTCCCAATGGATCCTGCCACCTTCTGGGGCAAGAGACCTGAAAGTGTGGGCGACCTGGAGCTACCAGGCTCCTCAGTCATCAGGGTCCCTCCCAACACTAAGGCTCTCCTAGGCAGGAGCTGGGCTGAGCCACCCGGGGGGCAGAGGGGGGCTGGACTCAGGTGAGTATGGGGGTGGGGGCTCCTGCACTTCGACACAGGCAGCGGGAGGGTTTTCTCCCCATTCCCTCTGCACTCCCAACTTGAGCTATACTTTTTAAGAAAGTGATTCACCCTGCCTTTGCCCCCTTCCCCAGAACAGAACACGTTGATCGTGGGCGATATTTTTCATTGTGCCAAAAAGTTGCCATGACCGTCATTAAACCTGCTTAACACCAAATAATCAGTAAAATAAAATAAAAAATTCGGGCTTGGTGCAGAAACTCACCCCAAATAAATCACCTACCAAAATATTTACATAATGGTGGAAATATTCCAAAATTCAATATTTTGGGATTTATACACAAAAGATAAACAAATTAGAGGCCAAGAGGCTGCCGGAAGGGAAAAACGGGGCCTGGGAAGGCCGTTGTGAGGAATGAGCTGGGCCTAAAGAGGCCGCTGGCAGGCAGGAGCTGGGCCTGCCGAAGCGGCCGAGAGGCAGGAGCTTTGGACTCGGGAGGCCGCAATGAGGCAAGGGCTAGCTGGGCATGGAGAGTCCGCTGTGAGTCCGCTGTGAGTCCAGGCCCATGCAGGCCTTCGAGAGGCAGGAGGCCGGGCCTGCAAAGGCCCACTGGAGGTCAAGTTCTGGGCCTGAAGAGGCCACCAAAAGTCAAAAGCGGGGCCTGGGAAGGCCGCCAAGAGCCATGAGCTGGTCTGGGCTGAAAGAGGCCACTGGGAGGCAGGAGGAGCTGGGCCTGGAGAGGCTGACTCGAGGAAGTTTTGCACCTGGAGAGGCCGCCGAGAGGACGGAGCTGGGCCCGGGAAGGCCGACTTGCTGCTCTTCCAGGCCCAATTCCAGGCCGACTTGACGACGACTTGGGCCTGCAGAGGCCGCTGGGAGGCCGGAGCTGGGCCTGGAGAGGCCGACTTCAGGACGATTTGGGCCTGCAGAGGCCGCCGGGAGGCCCAAGCTGGGCCTAGAGGAGCCCACCGACCTTGCCATCGGAGGGCAGGAGCTGAGCCTGGAGAGGCCACCGTGAGGCCTGAGCTGGGCCTGGGGAGCTTGGCTTCAGGAAGTGGTGGGCCTACCAGGGCCGCTGGGAGCTGGGCAGGAGCTGAGTCCAAAGACATTGTTGGGAGGCCAGAGTCAGGCCTGGAGACACAGCCGGGAGGAAGAGCTGGGCCCGGAGAGGACGCCGGGAGGCTGCAAGTGGCTCTGGAGAGGCCGATTTGAGGAGGCCCGGCCTCAGCCTCCCACATGGCGGCCTCTGCAGGCACAGCTGTTTCTCTTGGCTGCATCTCCCACCTCCCAGGAAACAAGCTTTTTTGGCTCAGCTCCCGCCTGCGTTTGTAGACACCGAAGTTTCGGCAACCAAGCTCTTCAGACCCACATCCCGCCTCCCAGTACCTGAACAGTCCCAGCTCCGGCTGGAGAACAGAGTCTGTAGGCCCCGCTGTTGCCTCAGAGGGGTGTCTCCAGGCCCAGCTCTCGCCCCACCGCGACCTCCCAGGCCCAAGTCCCTGCCTGCCTCCCAGCAGCCCACGTGCGACCCTGCTCCTCCCTCACGGTGGCCTGTTGAGGCAGGGGCTCACGCTGACCTCTCTCAGCGTGGGAGGGGCCGGTGTGAGGCAAGGGGCTCACGCTGACCTCTCTCAGCGTGGGAGGGGCCGGTGTGAGGCAAGGGCTCACGCTGACCTCTCTCAGCGTGGGAGGGGCCGGTGTGAGGCAAGGGGCTCACGCTGACCTCTCTCAGCGTGGGAGGGGCCGGTGTGAGGCAAGGGCTCACGCTGACCTCTCTCAGCGTGGGAGGGGCCGGTGTGAGGCAAGGGGCTCACGCTGACCTATCTCAGCGTGGGAGGGGCCGGTGTGAGGCAAGGGCTCACGCTGACCTCTCTCAGCGTGGGAGGGGCCGGTGTGAGGCAAGGGCTCACGCTGACCTCTCTCAGCGTGGGAGGGGCCGGTGTGAGGCAAGGGCTCAGGCTGACCTCTCTCAGCGTGGGAGGGGCCGGTGTGAGGCAAGGGGCTCACGCTGACCTCTCTCAGCATGGGAGGGGTCAGTGTGAGGCAAGGGGCTCACGCTGACCTCTCTCAGCGTGGGAGGGGCCGGTGTGAGGCAAGGGCTCACGACCTCTCTCAGCGTGGGAGGGGCCGGTGTGAGGCAAGGGGCTCACGCTGACCTCTCTCAGCGTGGGAGGGGCCAGTGTGAGGCAAGGGCTCACGCTGACCTCTCAGCGTGGGAGGGGCCGGTGTGAGGCAAGGGCTCACTCTGACCTCTCTCAGCGTGGGAGGGGCCGGTGTGAGGCAAGGGGCTCAGGCTGACCTCTCTCAGAGTGGGAGGGGCCGGTGTGAGGCAAGGGCTCATGCTGACGTCTCTCAGCGTGGGAGGGGCCGGTGTGAGGCATGGGGCTCACGCTGACCTCTCTCAGCGTGGGAGGGGCCGGTGTGAGGCAAGGGCTCACGCTGACCTCTCTCAGGGTGGGAGGGGCCGGTGTGAGTCAAGGGCTCACGCTGACCTCTCTCAGCGTGGGAGGGGCCGGTGTGAGGCAGGGGCTCATGCCTCTGGGCAGGGTACCAGAGGCATGGGCATCAACAGGCCACCGTGAGGGAGGAGCTGGGCCGCACACGGGCTGCTGGGAGGCAGGCAGGGACTTGGCCCTGGGAGGCCGCCGTGGGGTCAAGAGCTGGGCCTGGAGAGGCCCCTGGGAGGCAAGAGCGGGACCTGCATAGGCTGTTCTCCAACCATTGCTGGGTCCGTACAGGCCACCAGGTGGCAGGAATTAGGCCCGAAGAACTTGGCTGGAGAAAGTTCGGGGCCCACAAAGGCGGTTGGGAGCTGGGCAGGAGTTGAGCCAAAAGAGCTTGCTTACTTGCTGGGAGGCACGGCCGGGAGATGCCAACTTCAGGACAACTTGGGCCTGCAGAGGTCACCGGGAGGCCCAAGCTTGGCGTGGAGGAGCCCACCGACGGGAGACCATTTGGGACCTGCAGGTGCCATCGGAGGACAGGAGCTCATCCTGGAGAGGCCACCGTGAGGCCTGACCTGGGCCTGGGGAGCTTGGCTTGAGGAAGCTGTGGGCTGTGGATATTGGATATATCCAATATCCGATGGAGCTGTGCCTGTGGAGGCTGTTGTGAGGCAGTAGCCTCATCTGCGGAGACTGCCGTGACGTAGGGTATGGGCCTAAATAGGCCATTGTGAGTCATGAGCTTGGTCTGTAGAGGCTGCCTGGAGAAAGTTCTGGGCCTGGAGAGGCTGCCGGGAGCTAGGAGTTGGGCCAAAAGATTTAAGCACATTTACATTTATTAGGGACTTTATTTCCATTATTAAAATATATAATAATATATGTAATATATTAATATATTTAACATTAATATATACAATAAATATATATATTTATTATATATGCAATATGTAATAAAATAATTATAGAACTCACCATAATGTCGAATCAGTGCGCGTGTTAAGCTTGTTTTCCTGAAACTGGATGGTCCCACCTGAGCGTGATGGGAGAAAGTGACAGATCAATAGGTATTAGATTCTCATAAGGACAGCGCAACCTAGATCCCTCACATGCCCGGTTCACAACAGGGTGCGTTCTCCTATGAGAATCTAATGCTGCTGCTCATCTGAGAAGGCGGAGCTCAGGCGGGAATGTGAGCAAAGGGGAGTGGCTGTAAATACAGACGAAGCTTCCCTCACTCCCTCACTCGACACCACTCACCTCCTGCTGTGTGGCTCCCTACGGCTCCATGGCTCAGGGGTTGGGGACCCCTGCTCAAGTGCATCCAAAGCGACCCTTCCCAAAACAGTCTTCACAGTGGTCAAGGGCAGCAACCACTTAGCTCCCAAGGCATGTGCCTCAGCTGGCATTTCATCACAATCAACAGTAAGAGGTAGCTTGAGTCACTGTGAGGTCACCTACTGGAAATCACCAGCATCCCATTTCCCACTGGCAAAGAGCTCAGCACTGCCCCCTGGGAAACCAAACCTATGCCCAAATCCCATCTGTGTGGGTTTACCTCCTGGGACCCTTCCTAACATATTAGTCAGAGTCCAATCAGGAAGCATAAACCACTCAAAAGTTTAAAGTGGTAAAATTTAATATGGAGAATTATTCATTATAACAGGTGAACAGCATAATGAGAGATTGGCTAGCACAAAGTAAAGAGAACTCTAGAGAATATGGGACTAGCCCAGGCCAGGCATGGTGGCTCGTGCCTGAAATTCCAGCCATTTGAGAAGCTAATGCAGGAGGATTGCTTAAGGCCAGGAGCTAGAGACCGGTCTGGACAACACAGTGAGACCCTGTCTCTATCCAAAAGAAGAAAAAAGTTAGCTGGGAGTGGTGGTGCACACTTGTAGTCCCAGCTACTCGGAATGCTGAAGTTTGAGCCTGGGAGGTCAAGGCTGCAGTGAGGCATGATTATGCCGCTACAGTCCAGCCTGGTGACAGAGCAAGACCCTGTCTCAAAGAACAAAACAACAACAACCATTTACAGACAGAAAAGAAATAGAGCTAATAAGCTGAGGAAAGACGTTGAAATGTGACAAGTAGAGTAACATGAGGTCTTTTGTCTATTTAAAATAATCAAACAAAAAATGACTTACTAAATTATAATACCCTGTGCTGGCAAAGGTGCAGTGAAATGGGCACTTTCTTATACTATGAGGGGTGTTTAAATTGTGTATAAGCCTTCCAGGGTAAAGCCTGTCAATTTTTTAAAATAATTGAGACAGGGTCTCACCATACTGCCATACTGCCTCCTCCAACTCTTGGCCTCAAGCAATCCTCCTCTCTTAGCCTCCCAAAGTGCTAAGATTATACCTGGGAGGCACCCAAAACCCTGTCAATTTACATCAAAGGTAATGAGAATGTCCATTCACCATGACTCACAGTAATCTTACTTCTGGGGAGACAATTCAATCCAAACAAAAGATCATCTGGACACACACAGTAAAAATCTGGGAGTAACTGAAGACAGAGTTGCTAAGTGAAATAAGAAACAGTTCTAAGAAATTAAACTATGGTATCAGTAGGCACCTGGTAAAAGGTCAGTTGATGTTAGCAGCTACTTTTTTGTTGTTTTGAGACAGGGTCTCACTCTGTCACCCAGGCTGGAGTGCAGAGGCCTGATCATGACTCACTGCAGTCTCAGCCTCCCTGGGCTCAAGTGATCCTCCCACCTCAGCCTCCCAAGTAGCTGGGACTACAGGAACATGCCACCACACTAGGCTAATTCATGTGTTTTTCTGTAGGGATGGTGACTCCCCCTGCGTTTCCAAGGCCTATCGCAAACTCTTGGCCTCAAGCCATCCTCCTTCCTCAGCCTCCCAAAGTGTTGCGATGACCAGTGTGAGCCACCACACCTGGCCAGCTGCTACTTTTAGCAATATTATTATTATTCAACTCAATTAAAAATTATTATTTTCAAGGCTATGCAACAGTATGTATCCTACAGCGTAATTGTAAAAACATATACAGTCGTCGTCCCTCAGTATACAGAATCAGTTCCAGCACCCCATCTCTGCATATACCAAAATCCATGCTTACTGACGTTTCGCTGTCACCCCTCTGGAATCCACGTATACGAAAATTCCAAATATTAGTTGGGCATAGTGGCAAGCACCTGTAGTCTCAGCCACGTGGGAGGTTGAGGTGGGAGGATCGCTTCAGCCTGGAAGGTTGAGGCTGCAGTCAGCTGCGATAGCGCTACTACACTCCAGCCTTGGACAACAGAGGGAGACCCTGTCTCAGAAAAAAAATAAATAAATAAAACAGGTTAGAAACTGTAATGAGGTCTGCTGGGCAAAATTCCATATAAGCAAAGTATAAATTAATAAAGCAAATCGTGATAAATTAGTACGATTGACTTTCTGGAGTTTCTGACAATAAAAGTAAGGAAAATGCAGAACACAAAGACAGAGAGTAAAAAGAGAAATTAGGAAAGCATTCTACATGTTGAATAGGAAGACACTGGCCATGTTCGTGCAGCGGCAGTATGTCGTGACATGACATACCTTGGAGAGAAGTTAACAGATGAGGAAGTTGATAAAAATCATCAGAGAAGCAAAATACTGGTAGCGACACTCAAGTAAACTACGAAATTTCCATAACTTATGTCAGCAAAGTGGGAATACTGTACAGTGTGTGTTGAAGTTCCTATACAACATTGTTTACCTGCCTTTTGTTTGTTTGTAAGGAATGTATATACTAAAAGTTCTTCTTGCTGTCAAAAGAATATGTGTGAATAAGTCATTTTAACTTATTCTTCTGTTTTTCTTTTATCTTCCTGCCATCATCCCACAGCCTTACTTTAGACATTTCTTTTTTAGAAAATTGAACAAGTGCTCCCTGTGGTGGCAAATACCTCGAGGATGGGAGGCAGGGGTAGAAGGGTCACTTGAGGCCATTAGTTTGAAACCAGCCTGGCCAACAAAGTGAGACCCCATGTCTACAAAACAATTTAAAAATTACCCAAGTATCATCATGTATACCTACAGTCCCAGCTACCTCAACTTACGGAGAAAGTTCAGGGCCTGGAGAGAAGGCTGGGAGGCAGGAGCTGGGTCTAAAGAGGCCATTGTAACGATGGAGCTGTGCCTGTGGAGGCTGTTGTGAGGCAGTAGCCTCATCTGCGGAGACTGCCGTGACGTAGGGTATGGGCCTAAATAGGCCATTGTGAGTCATGAGCTTGGTCTGTAGAGACTGACTGGAGAAAGTTCTGGGCCTGGAGAGGCTGCCGGGAGGTAGGAGCTGGGCCAAAAGTTGTAAGCACATTTACATTTATTAGGCACTTTATTTCCATTATTACACTGTAATATATAATAAAATAATTATAGAACTCACCATAATGTCGAATCAGTGCGCGTGTTAAGCTTGTTTTCCTGAAACTGGATGGTCCCACCTGAGCGTGATGGGAGAAAGTGACAGATCAATAGGTATTAGATTCTCATAAGGACAGCGCAACCTAGATCCCTCACATGCACGGTTCACAACAGGGTGTGTTCTCCTATGAGAATCTAATGCTGCTGCTCATCTGAGAAGGCGGAGCTCAGGCGGGAATGTGAGCAAAGGGGAGTGGCTGTAAATACAGACGAAGCTTCCCTCACTCCCTCACTCGACACCACTCACCTCCTGCTGTGTGGCTCCTTACGGCTCCATGGCTCAGGAGTTGGGGACCCCTGCTCAAGTGCATCCAAAGCGACCCTTCCCAAAACAGTCTTCACAGTGGTAAAGGGCAGAAACCACTTAGCTCCCAAGGCATGTGCCTCAGCTGGCATTTCGTCACAATCAACAGTAAGTGGTAGCTTGAGTCACTGTGAGGTCACCTACTGGAAATCACCAGCATCCCATTTCCCACTGGCAAAGAGCTCAGCACTGCCCCCTGGGAAACCAAACCTATGCCCAAATCCCATCTGTGTGGGTTTACCTCCTGGGACCCTTCCTAACATATTAGTCAGAGTCCAATCAGGAAGCATAAACCACTCAAAAGTTTAAAGTGGTAAAATTTAATACAGAGAATTATTCATTATAACAGGTGAACAGCACAATGAGAGATTGGCTAGCACAAAGTAAAGAGAACTCTAGAGAATATGGGACTAGCCCAGGCCAGGCATGGTGGCTCATGCCAGAAATTCCAGCCATTTGAGAAGCTAATGCAGGAAGATTGCTTAAGGCCAGGAGCTAGAGACCGGTCTGGACAACACAGTGAGACCCTGTCTCTATCCAAAAAAAAAAGAAAAAAGTCAGCTGGGAGTGGTGGTGCACACTTGTAGTCCCAGCTACTCGGAATGCTGAAGTTTGAGCCTGGGAGGTCAAGGCTGCAGCGAGGCATGATTATGCCGCTACAGTCCAGCCTGGTGACAGAGCAAGACCCTGTCTCAAAGAACAAAACAACAACAACAACCATTTACAGACAGAAAAGAGATAGAGCTAATAAGCTAAGGAAAGATGTTGAAATGTGACAAGTAAAGTAACATGAGGTCTTTTATCTATTTAAAATATTCAAACAAAAAATGACTTACTAAATTATAATACCCTGTGCTGGCAAAGGTGCAGTGAAATGGGCACTTTCTTATACTATGAGGGGTGTTTAAATTGTGTATAAGCCTTCCAGGGTAAAGCCTGTCAATTTTTTAAAATAGTGGAGACAGGGTCTCACCATACTGCCATACTGCCTCCTCCAACTCTTGGCCTCAAGCAATCCTCCTCTCTTGGCCTCCCAAAGTGCTAAGATTATAGCTGGGAGGCACTCAAAACCCTGTCAACTTACATCAAGGGTAATGAGAATGTCCATTCACCATGACTCACAGTAATCTTACTTCTGGGGAGACAATTCAATCTAAACAAAAGGTCATCTGGACACACACAGTAAAAATCTGGGAGTAACTGAAGACAGAGTTGCTAAGTGAAATAAGAAACAGTTCTAAGAAATTAAACTATGGTATCAATAGGCACCTGGTATAAAAGTTCAGTTAATGTTACCGGCTACTTTTTTGTTGTTTTGAGACAGGGTCTCACTCTGTCACCCAAGCTGGAGTGCAGAGGCCTGATCATGACTCACTGCAGTCTCAGCCTCCCTGGGCTCAAGTGATCCTCCCACCTCAGCCTCCCAAGTAGCTGGGACTACAGGAACATGCCACCACACTAGGCTAATTCATGTATTTTTCTGTACGGATGGTGACTCCCCCTGCGTTTCCAAGGCCTATCGCAAACTCTTGGCCTCAAGCCATCCTCCTGCCTCAGCCTCCCAAAGTGTTGCGATGACCAGTGTGAGCCACCACACCTGGCCAGCTGCTACTTTTAGCAATATTATTATTAGTATTCCACTCAATTAAAAATTATTATTTTCAAGGCTATGCAACAGAATGTATCCTACAGCGTAATTGTAAAAACATACACAGTCGTCGTCCCTCAGTATACAGAATTAGTTCCAGCACCCCATCTCTGCATATACCAAAATCCATGCTTACTCACGGTTCGCTGTCACCCCTCTGGAATCCACGTATACGAAAATTCCAAATATTAGTTGGGCATAGTGGCAAGCACCTGTAGTCTCAGCCACGTGGGAGGTTGAGGTAGGAGGATCGCTTCAGCCTGGAAGGTTGAGGCTGCAGTCAGCTGCAATAGCACTACTACACTCCAGCATTGGACAACAGAGGGAGACCCTGTCTCAAAAAAAAAAAAACAAAATAAAACAGGTTAGAAATTGTAATCTAACCCTAACCCTAACGCCTTAACCCTAACCTTAACCCTAACCCTTCCCTAACCCTAACACAAAACCCTAACCCTAACCCCTAACTCCTAACCCCTACACTAACCCTAACCCCTAACGCTAACACCAAACCCTAACCCTAACACTTAACCCAAACCCCAACCCCAACCCGAACCCGAACCCTAACCCTAACCAAAAACCCTAACCCTAACCCTAAACCGTAACCCCTAACCCTAACCCCTAACCCTAACCCGAACCCAAACCCCAACCCCAACCAGAACCCAAACCCAAAGCCTAACCCTAACCAATAACCCTAACCTTAACCCTAAACCCTAACCCCTAACCCCTAACCCGAACCCTAACCCTAACACTAACTCTAACCAATAACCCTAATCCGAACCCGAACCCAAACCCTAACCCTAACACCCTAACCCTAACACCCTAACCCTAACCCTAACACCCTAACCCTAACCCAAACCCTAAAACCCTAACCCTAACCCTAAAACCCTAACCCTGACCCTAACCCTAAAACCCTAAAACCCTAACCTTAACCCCAACCCTAACCCCAACCCCAACCCGACCCCTAACCCTACCCCTACCCCTACCCCTAACCCCTAGCTCTAGCCCTAGCCCTAACCCTAACCCCAACCCCTAACCCCAACCCCAACCCTAACCTAACCCGAACCCTAACCCTAACCATATTACTCATGTAATTTTGGGTGTCATGTGTGCATTAGGAATGCTACATTTGTGTTCCGACGCTGCAGTTGGAACCAGCAATGCAGCCCCCCCCGCCTTGGGAGAATCTCGGTGCGCAGGATTGAGAGAGGCTTTTGATTTCCCGTTTTCCACACTGAACCGTTCTAACTGGTCTCTGACCTTGATTATTCAGGGCTGCGACCGTGAAACATTTTATTCACCGTCCATGCGGCCCCAAGTTGTCCCAAAGCCAGGCAGTGCCACCAACATCTCTGCTGAGAATGCTGCTCCACCTTTACGGTGCCCCCCAGGTCTCTGCTGAGCAGAACACAGCTCCACCCTCGCAGTGCCCTCCGCCCACCCGCGTCTGACCTGAGAAGAACTCTGCTCCGCCTTCGCAGTACCCCCGAAGTCTGTGCAGAGGAGAACGCAGCTCCGCCCTCGCGATGCTCTCCGGGTCTGTGCTGAGGAGAACGCAAATGCGCCCTCGCAAAGACACGGCGCGCCGGCGCAGTCGCAGAGAGGCGTGGCGCGCCGGCGCAGGCGCAGAGAGGGGCGGCGCGGCGGGCCCGGGCAGGCGCAGAGAGGGGCGGCGCGGCGGGCCCGCGCAGGGGCAGAGAGGGGCGGCGCGGCGGGCCCGCGCAGGGGCAGAGAGGGGCGGCGCGGCGCGCCCGCGCAGGCGCAGAGAGGGGCGGCGCGGCGGGCCCGCGCAGGCGCAGAGAGGGGCGGCGCGGCGGGCCCGCGCAGGCGCAGAGAGGGGCGGCGCGGCGGGCCCGCGCAGGCGCAGAGAGGGGCGGCGCGGCGGGCCCGCGCAGGCGCAGAGAGGGGCGGCGCGGCGGGCCCGCGCAGGCGCAGAGAGGGGCGGCGCGGCGGGCCCGCGCAGGCGCAGAGAGGGGCGGCGCGGCGCTGTTGGGGAAAGGCGGCGCAGGGCATAGAGGCACGCCGGCGCGTCCCCGGAGGGGAGAGGTCGCTGGGCGAGCGGGAGTGAGGCGTGGCGCAGGCGCAGAGACGCACGTCGCTGAGCTGACGGTGGCGGGGCGTGTTGCAGGAGCACAGTCGCACGCCGCCGGGCGGGGAGCGCGGGGGTGGCGCGGTGCAGGCGCAGAGATACGTCCCCGGCGGCGGGGCGCAGAGCCGGGTGGAACCTGAGTAATCTGAACAGCCCGGTTCGGGCCCCCCCCTGCTTGTGCCCGGGCACTACAGGACCCGCTTGCCCATGGTGCTGTGCCATTGCGCCCCCTGCTGGCGACTAGGGCAACTGCAGGGCCCTCTTGCTTGCAGTATAGTGGCGGCACGCCGCCTGCTGGCAGCTAGGGACATTGCAGGGCCCTCTTGCTCACATTGTAGTGGCAGCACACCCGCCTGCTGGCAGCTGGGGACACTGCCGGGCCCTCTTGCTCCAAGTGTAGTGGCGGCTGGCTCCCCTGCTGGCAGCTGGGGACACTGCCAGGCCCTCTTCCTTGCAGTGTAGTCAGGGCACGCCCTCTTCTGACCGCTGGGGCACTACAGGATCCTCTTGCTCACAGTGTAGTGGCAGCACGCCCCCTGCTGGCAACCAGGGCACTGCACGGTCCTCTTACTCATGGTGTGGTGCCCCTACGCCACCTCCTGGCAGCTAAGGACACTGCAGGGCCCTCTTGCTCACAGTGTAGTCGTCGTTCGCCCCCTGCTGGCAGCCAGTGACACTGCCAGGCCCTCTTGCTGGCATTGTCGTGGCTGCAAGCCACCTGCAGGCAGATGGGGACTAGGCAGGGCCCTCTTGCTCCCGGTGTGATGGCTGGCGTCCCCTACTGGCCGCCTCCTGCACCACTTAAAGTCAGAGCGCCAGTTATTAATCCCCATCAGTTCTGTAAATTAAAACTGAAAAGGAGCTATTACTGGGAAGAACTGATGTCCCAGTTATTAACTTGGAAGAAAGATTTTCACCAAGAGGCAGTGCAAAGATGGAAGACAACTTCATTCAAAAGAAATACAGTGTAAAGAGCTTATTGTAGAAAAATAGGGAGGAGTGGGCTGATAGTGCATGAAAACAGCCTAAGAGTCCTGTGCGGGGAATTTTATTTTGGACTTCACATTCCTGCCTCTGTCTCAAGTCTCCGCCTGTTTTCTTTGGTTCTCCTGCTACTGCCTTAGGTCCCCAACTTGCCCCACTTAGGCTTGTGGGACCTCCTTACTGTTGATTGAGGTACATGTGTGGTGATCAATCCGAATCCACTCTGGCACCAGCCTCCTTCCCGCCATCCCAGGCAGGCTGACAGCGGTCACGTTTGTATCTACTGCACCTTCCTCTTTTGAATGTCTTTCTCTGCCCTAATCTGTACTTATGGTGCCAGGTTTCTCTTAAGAATGTCCCCTTTGTCCTTCTTATCAGCATGTAGCTAGCAATATTCTGACATTTTTATTGCAGAGTGAATGATGATTGGGGCATCTTAAGAGAAGTTCTAGGGTGTTTCTGCGTAGGTACCTCTTCTCCCTCCTAACCACAATTGACAAGTGCCCATCCACTCTAGCACTAGAGATGCTACTAATATGTGCATTTTTGGGGGTCCCTCCAGGTGAGCCTTCACAGACTTTCCCTTTTCCAGGAGCTCCCCCTCCTGTTCATGTCTAGCTAGCTATCTACTCTAACAGAGCCCACTATCCTGTGTCTTTCCCAAAAATAGTGAGGGAATGATTAATTGGAAACCATAAGAAATGCATGTAGATGAAAACTTTACAACTTACACAAATAATCACTCAAAATCATCCTTACACTAAAAATGCAAAACTATACAATTTCTAGAAGAAACTACAGAAGAAAAGCTATGTGCCTTTGCGTCTGGTAATGAATTTTAACAAATGACACACAAGGTTGATATACACAGAAGAAATGACAATGTGGATTTCTTAATATTTACAGTTTATACTCTGGAAGAGACCTTGTTAAGAGAACCAAAAGACAAGCCACATATGGAAGAAAATATTTGCAAAATACAGACCTGAGAATTTGTATTCAAAATATATTAAAAATTGTTAAAACTAAACAAGTTAAACAGCCCAATTAAAAATGCACACAGATCTGAACAGACACCTCAACAAAGAAGATCTACAGATGGCAAGTACACTTACAAAAAGATGCTCAACATACTAGAGACCTGAAAACCATAAAAAGCACAGCTGGTCTATATATAAGACCAAATATAAGACCAAATATAAGACCAAAATATGCCACCCCAAAATATAATGGTAGGAAACCAGAATATGCAACCCCAAAATATGTCCCTTTGGCTTAAGAATTATTCCAAGCTAATTATTTTGAAAAAAAAAATGCTAACAAAGGAAGTTGTGAAAACACAGTAGAAATTACTTGTGTAAGGAAAATTTACATCTATAAAGGAAATAACCATTTAATAACCTTTGTAATAACCTTTGTAATAAACCATTGTAATAACCTTACAATCCAAAAATAACATTCCTAAGTATTTTGACAACTACTTTGATGTTATTTCCAATCAAAACCTACCATGAAACCCCGTCTCTACCAAAAATACAAAAATTAGATGGGCATGACGGCATCTGCCTGTAGTCCCAGGTAATCAGGAGGCTGAGGAGGGAGGATCGTTTGCACCCAGGAGGTAGAGGTTGCCATGAGCTGAGATTGCACCTTTGCACTGCAGCCTGGATGACAGAGCCAGACCCTGTCTCAAAAAAAATTTTTTTAAAGGAAAACTATAGCCATTATAGCTTATCAGATTCTAGTCTTGTTTCTTGTTTCTGGGCTATTTTTACCCCTTTGTAAACTGGACCCTGCCATCTGATGAATTTTGTCCCACAATGATACTTGGGGAACAAGAAGCCAAGTATTGTCTCTCCTACTAATGTATCTATTGTCAGTTAATTTGAAGGTCTCCAACCCTGGAACAAAGTTAGAAGAGGAAGGTTCTGCTCCCCAAAATGCATAACCAAATTGTGGTACATTCATGTAATGGAATACTATTTAGCCATAGAAAGGAACAAGCTATCAACTGACACAAAGACATGAGTGAATCTTGCATGCACATTGCTAAATGGAAGAAGACAGTCTGAGGAGGATACACACAATGTGATCTCATTTAATGAGACACTGGAGAAGGCAAACTATACAGATGGGAAGCCATTGGCTCCATGGGGTGGGGGTTTGAAGCATTCCATATGATACTTTAATAGTGGGATATCTGCCACAGTGCATTTGTCAAAATATGCAGAATTTTACAGCCAAATGGTTAAAGCAAACTCTATTCAAATTAAATACAATTACTCAGGATATGGAGTATCCCAGGACAGAATACATCATGTGAAAAAGAATTTATGCTACAAATTACTATGGTTTGGATGTGGTTTGTCCCCACAAAAACTCATGTTGAAATTTGACTCCCACTGTGTCAGTGTGGGGTGGTGGGGCCTAGTGGATGGTGTTTGGGTCGTGGGGACGGATCCCTCATGAATACATTAATGTCCTCCATGGGGGTGAGTGAGTTCTGTTCTCACAGGAATAGATAATTCCTGCAGGAGTAGGTAATTAAAAAGAGTCTGGCTTCCTTGGCTTCCCTCTTGCTTTCACTTCTGCTATGTGATCTCTGGGGCACCCCTTGCTCCCCTTCCACTTTCCACCATGAGGTGAAAAAGACTGAGGCCCCGCCAGATGCAACTGCCCAATCTCAGACATTCCAGCCACCAGTATTGTGAACCAAATGAACCTTTTTTACTTATAAATTATGCAGCCTCAGGTATTCTGTTACAGAACCACGAAATGGACTAAGACACAAATGTAGGTAAAAACTCACTGAAGGTGTAGGGAAAATGGTGTTGACCTAAGTCACTTTGAAAAGGAACAGAATCTGTAGGCTGAAGGCACATGAACTATACTTCATCATTGGATTCCACTTTATAAAGTTCTTTCCAACAAAAGCAATTGTGAACAATTGTAAAACCACAGTGTCTGTATCTGGAATAAAACAATGACTTACATAAGTCACAGATGGTGGGAACCAGGTTTCTCACTGTTGAAGTGGGAGATTACAAATTAGCAAGGCAAGAAGGCTAGAATGATTCATGTGATAGTAGATCAGAGGTGGAGACATCAACATAAACTTATGTTTAGTTTAATATAGATACACACAGTTCTACATAGAAAACTTTATAATTAGGTGTGTATAGGTAGGTTAGACACACACATATACTTCCTAGCATTGCCAATGAGGGACAAGATACAATGTGCTCATTCAGCAGCCAGATGTAAGTTTTCCTACCACTCTGAAAGGAATCAGGCTCTTTGAAGAAATGTCTGATACTAGAACTGGGACAGTAAATATAGGAGCCAGGATAATCTGGAAGTATCAGAAAGTAAGTAAGTACTAAAAAATTTAAAATATATCAAAGAAAAATAAGAGCCAATAAAAACAGCTACTGATGGCCAACACATGAATGAATTGTGCAACATAATACTGTAGTGTTGAATAATAACTAAAGCTTAAAGTCATTATCTAGGTGTCTGTATTTGTATACCTAGGTGAATAAGCAAATGGAGTTGCATAGAAATCTCCTTTGCAAAAGAATTCCAAATAATTGATGTAGACACTCAGCCACCAAGAAGGTGGAGCCAACTCCTCACTCCATAACTGTGGGCTCTGCATAGTGACTTGCTCCAAAAGAACACATGGACCCTAAACCCAAACCCGAACCCGAACCCTAACCTGAACCCGAACCCCTAACCCCTAACCCTAACCCTACCCTAACCCAACCCTAACCCAACCCTAACCGTAACCCTAACCCTAGCCCTAGCCCTAGCCCTAATCCCTAAGCCCTGAGCCCTAAGCCTAACCCCAACCCCAACCCCAACCCCAACCCTAACCCTAACCCTTCCTCAGCCTCTCAACCTGCTTGGGTTACAGGTATGAGCCCCGGTGCCTGGCCAAACATTCCATTTTATATGCATATGCTAGGAATGAATAATCTCTAAACCAAATTATTAAAATTCTACCTTAAAAAATACCAATAGCAATATTATACTTAGGAATAAATGGAATGAAATGACAAGACTTAGATGAGGGAAATTATAAGACATTACTTAAGGAAATTAAACTCCCAATAAATGTAAAAACTTATCTTATTTGTGGATTTGTAGACCACATTGTTAAGTTTCCCAAAGTACACGAAGCAATCCGTGGATTCAATGTTATTCCTACAAAAATCCCAAAGGCCTTGGAACAGAAGTGGATAAGCTGATCCTGATCACATCCCAATTTCAAATTTTATTACAAAGGAACAGTAATAAAAACAGTGGGATCCTCGCACAGGAATAAACAGAAAGATCAACTGAATTGAATTGGGAGTCCAGACAGAAAACAATACCTCTATGCTCAACTGATTTTAGACAAGGTCCATTACCAGTAAATTGGGGAAAGAATCCTGTCCTCAACAAGTGATGTAAGGCAACTTGCTATCCACATAAAGGGAAATGAAATTGTATCCTTACCTTATACCACATAAAAAATTAACCTACAATGGCTCAAAGACCAAAATAGGTGAAAACTAAAAACTCTGGAAGAAAACATACAGTTAAGCATTCATGACCTTACATGTAGCAATAGTTTCTTACATCTGACACCAAAAGCACAGACCACAAAAGGAAAAATAAATCAATTTATTTCCTCAAAATTTACAACTTTTACGTCTCAGAAGACATGAAGAAAAATGTTGAAAGACAAAATGTTATAATAGGAAAAACAACTGTCTTATAGTATACTCTCAACACTCAACACAGAACACTTCTGTTACCAGATACATCGGTTTTTTCCCCACACAGACCAAATCTTGGGTACCAGCTGGGTGTCCTACAGTGCAACCCAATTGTGACAGTAAATGGAGAAAGCATCAGACCCCACAGGCTAAGGACTCAGTCCTAGGAATACATGTCATGCCCCTTGTTGCTTGCAAATTTAAATGACAAACACAAGGATGGTAAAAAGAAAGTGACTTTATGCCAGAGCTTAGCTGAAGGGAACATACAGGCTCTTGCCTTAAGGGAAGTGCTTCCACTTTCTGGGCAGAAAGCAGGGCTTTCGGACGTGCCAGAATGGCACGCAGGGGATGAGGTGAGGAGGTGCAGGGTCTATGGGACATGCTCTGATGTTTTCTCCATTAGGTGATCTTGCTAGCACCACCATGGGCAGAGCCAGGTTGTAAATTGACTGTTGTCTGCTGCCAATCTCCTGGTGGGGGAGAGATATGGAAGTGCCAGTTTGTTTCAAGGTTTGGTCCCTGGAACTTTTAAGTTATCACACAGTTGGAAAAGTTTGCAGTATAGGAAGTGTCTGGTGGAGAGACAGTAAAGCTTATAATTGCATTCCTAAAGAGCTAAGTGCAGGAACAGCAAAATGGTAAAACTAATTCATTTCTTCTGTAAGAAAATATGGGTACTCCGTTACAAGACTGTAACCACTTAAGGTGCCAACCACAAACAGTAGGTTCCCAGGTTACCTTCTGTCTGACTTTGCTACAGATTGGAGGCTCCCACAACACCCTTATTGGGTTCAGCAATTTGCTACATCACATTGCACAACCCATGAACGCAGTGTACTTACTATTCCTGACTTATTACCAAGGATCTTTTAAACGCTACAAATGAAAAGCCAGATGAAGAGATGCACAAGGTGAGGTATGTGGAAGGAATGCAGGCCTCCCATGCCCTCACCAGACATGATCCTCCCAGTATCTCCTGTGTTGGGAGAGCAACACAGATGCTCTCCCAACCCTGTCCTTTATTACACAGGCAAATTGGTTACGTCTGTGGCCATAGGTGATCAACTCAACCATCAGCACCTCTCCCCTTCACAGAGACGGGACGGGGGAAGAAATTTCAAATCCTCTAATGACAAGGTTGCTTCCCTTGGCAGCCAGCCCCACTGAGGCTATCCAGGTGCCCCCAGCCATCAATCATTTCATTAGCATACGAAAGACACATTACTTCGTACATTCCCGAGGCTTAGCGCTCTGTTTCAGGACACTGCAGCAGAGACCACACATTAACTCTTATTACGTTCCAACAACCTATAAAATGGAAGAAAATGTCGGCACATTAGATACTTCATTAGTCTCTGTTATCCAGAATGTATAAAGAACTTTTACAACTCCACAGCAAAGACAACCCAATCTAAAAATTGACAAAATACTTTAATACACACTTCACCAACAAGCACATGAAAAGATGCTTAACATCATTACCATAATTAAAACCATAAAGAGATAACCCTTAACTCACACAAGAATAGTTATACTAAAAAATAACAAGTGTTGACAAAGATGTGCAGAAACTTGAACTCTTAAACACTGCTTGTGACAATATGTGACAATATGTGACAAAATGGTGCAGCCAACGTGTAAAATAATTTGATGTTTCTTCATAAAGTTACAAATAGATTGACCATATGACTCAATGATTCCATTCCTAGGTATATACCCCAAAGACCTGAAAACAGCTGTTCAAACAAAAACCTGTGTGCTCTTTAAATGTGTCAAGGTCATAAATATGCAGGAAAGTCTGGGGAACAGTTCCAGGAAAAGAAAACTGGATCCGAATGAAAAAAAAAACAAAACACATTATACTCCCAAGTGTGGCACGAGGTAAAAGTGAAGTGAGTTTGTGGACCGAATTATCATGTAGGAACAATGCTGATTTCCTGATCTAGGGGTTATGTGGTAGTTACCTGGGAGAGTGTCCATGCTTTCAGTGAAATATACCGCAGTATTTTGTGCGACACTGCAAATCTGGTACGGCAATAACTGTTGGGGAATCTAAGGGAAGAAACAAGTTGTATTTTGTACTACTACTGGAAGTTGCTTAGAAATATGACATTATTGGAAAGTAAGTTACTTTTAAAAACAACCATGTCAATACCATGCCAGCAAAGCAGACACATCATCAAAATCCATTACAGAGGCTATAGTTCAGCCAAAGCTGTAAAACCCTTAAAAAAGTCTCAATGTCAACAGGGTACACTTACTAGATATTATCATATTTATTACTATTAGAGGCCATTGTGTCAATATATTAGTGTTACGGCATGGTATGGACATTTAGATTAGTGTTAGGGAATGGTGTGGATATTGTATTGGTGTTGGGGAATGGTGCAGATATTACATTAGTGTTAGGGCATGGTGTGGATATTATTACATTAGTATTAGAAGCGATGGTGTGGATTAGATGAGTATTAGGGCTTGGTGTGGATATTATTACATTAGTATTAGAAGGGATGGTGTGGATTAGATGAGTGGTAGGGCATGGTGTGGATATTATTACATTAGTATTGGAAGCGATGGTGTGGACTAGATCAGTGATAGGGCATGATGTGGATATTACTACATTAGTACTGGAAGTGATGGTGTGGATTAGATCAGTGATAGGGCATGGTGTGGATATTATTACATTAGTATTAGAAGCGATGGTGTGCATTAGATCAGTGATAGGTCATGGTGTGGATATTAATACATTAGTATTAGAAGGGATGCTGTGGATTAGATGAGTGTTAGGGCATGGTGTGGATATTACTACATTAGTATTAGAAGCGATGGTGTGGATTAGATCAGTGTAAGGGCATGGTGTGGATATTATTACATTAGTAATAGAAGCGATGGTGTGCATTAGATCAGTGATAGGGCATGGTGTGGACATTATTACATAAGTATTAGAAGGGATGGTGGGGATTAGATGAGTGGTAGGGCATGGTGTGGATATTATTACATTAGTATTGGAAGCGATGGTGTGCATTAGATCAGTGATAGGGCATGATGTGGATATTATTACATTAGTATTAGAAGCGATGGTGTGCATTAGATCAGTGATAGGGCATGGTGTGGATATTATTACATTAGTATTAGAAGGGATGGTGTGGATTAGATGAGTGGTAGGGCATGGTGTGGATATTATTACATTACTATTGGAAGTGATGGTGTGGATTAGATCACTGATAGGGCATGGTGTGGATATTATTACATTAGTATTAGAAGCGATGGTGTGGACTAGATCAGTGAAAGGGCATGATGTGGATATTATTACATTAGTATTACAAGCGATGGTGTGGACTACATCAGTGATAGGGCATTCTGTGGATATTATTACATTAGTATTGGAAGCGATGGTGTGGACTAGATCAGTGATAGGGCATGATGTGGATATTATTACATTAGTATTGGAAGCGATGGTGTGGATTAGATCAGTGATAGGGCATGGTGTGTATATTATTACATTAGTATTAGAAGGGATGGTGTGGATTAGATGAGTGGTAGGGCATGGTGTGGATATTATTACATTAGTATTGGAAGTGATGGTGTGGATTAGATCAGTGATAGGGCATGGTGTGGATATTATTACATTAGTATTGGAAGCGATGGTGTGCATTAGATCAGTGATAGGGCAAGATGTGGATATTATTACATTAGTATTAGAAGCGATGGTGTGCATTAGATCAGTGATAGGGCATGGTGTGGATATTATTACATTAGTATTAGAAGGGATGGTGTGGATTAGATGAGTGGTAGGGCATGGTGTGGATATTATTACATTAGTATTGGAAGTGATGGTGTGGATTAGATCAGCGATAGGGCACGGTGTGGATATTATTACATTAGTATTGGAAGCGATGGTGTGGACTACATCAGTGATAGGGCATGATGTGGATATTACTACATGAGTATTCGAAGCGATGGTGTGGATTAGATCAGTGATACGGCACGGTGTGGATATTATTACATTAGTATTGAAAGCGATGGTGTGGATTAGATCAGTGATAGAGCATAATGTGGATATTACTACATTAGCATTGGAAGCGATGGTGTGGATTAGGTCAGTGATAGGGCATGGTGTGCATATTATTACATTAGTATTGGAAGCGATGGTGTGGATTAGATCAGTGATAAGGCATGGTGTGGATATTATTCCATTAGTATTAGAAGCGATGGTGTGGACTAGATCAGCGATAGGGCATGCTGTGGATATTATTACATTAGTATTGGAAGCGATGGTGTGGATTAGATGAGTGTTAGGGCATGGTGTGGATATTATTACATTAGTATTGGAAGCGATGGTGTGGACTAGATCACTGATGGGGCATGCTGTGGATATTATTACGTTAGTATTAGAAGTGATGGTGTGGATTAGATGAGTGTTAGGGCATGGTGTGGATATTATTACATTAGCATTAGAAGGGATGGGGTGGACAAGATCAGTGATAGGGCATGGTGTGGATATCATTACATTAGTTTTGGAAGCGATGGTGTGGACTAGATCAGTGATAGGGCATGATGTGGATATTATTACATTAGTATTGGAAGCGATGGTGTGGATTAGATGAGTGTTAGGGCATGACGTGGATATTATTACATTAGTATTGGAAGCGATGGTGTTGATTAGATCAGTGATAGGGCATGTTGTGGATATTATTACATTAGTATTGGAAGCGATGGTGTGGATTACATGAGTGTTAGGGCATGGTGTGGATATTATTACATTAGTATTGGAAGCGATGGTGTGGATTACATGAGTGTTAGGGAATGGTGTGGATATTATTACGTTAGTATTAGAAGCGATGGTGTGGATTAGATGAGTGTTAGGGCATGCTGTGGATATTATTACATTACTATTAGAAACGATGGTGTGGACTAGATCAGTGATAGGGCATGGTGTGGATATAATTACATTAGTATTAGAAGCGATGGTGTGGACTAGATCAGTGATAGGGCATGGTGTGGATATTATTAGTATTGGAAGCGATGGTGTGGACTAGATCAGTGATAGGGCATGATGCGGATATTACTACATTAGTATTGGAAGCGATGGTGTGGACTAGATCAGTGATAGGGCATGGTGTGTATATTATTACATTAGTATTGGAAGCGATGGTGTGGATTAGATGAGTGTTAGGGCATGGTGTGCATATTATTACATTAGTATTGGAAGCGATGGTGTTGATTAGATCAGTGATAGCGCAAGGTGTGGATATTATTACATTAGTATTGGAAGTGATGGTGTGGATTAGATCAGTGATAGGGCATGGTGTGGATATCATTACATTAGTATTAGAAGCGATCGTGTGCATTAGATCAGTGATAGGTCATGGTGTGGATATTATTACATTAGTATTAGAAGGGATGGTGTGGATTGGATGAGGGGTAGGGCATGGTGTGGATATTACCACATTAGTATTAGAAGCAATGGTGTGGATTAGATCAGTGTTAGGGCATGGTGTGGATATTATTACATTAGTATTAGAGGCGATGGTGTGCATTAGATCAGTGGTAGGGCATGGTGTGGACATTATTACATTATTATTAGAAGGGATGGTGTGGATTAGATGAGTGGTAGGGCATGTTGTGGATATTATTACATTAGTATTGGAAGCGATGGTGTGCATTACATCAGTGATAGGGCATGATGTGGATATTATTACATTAGTATTAGAAGCGATGGTGTGCATTAGATCAGAGATAGGGCATGGTGTGGATATTATTACATTAGTATTAGAAGGGATGGTGTGGATTAGATGAGTGTTAGGGCATGGTGTGGATATTATTACATTAGTATTGGAAGCGATGGTGTGGATTAGATCACTAACAGGGCATGGTGTGGATATTATTACATTAGTCTTAGAAGTGATGCTGTGGATATTATTACATTAGTATTACAAGCGATGGTGTGGACTAGATCAGTGATAGGGCATGCTGTGGATATTATTTCATTAGTATTGGAAGCGATGGTGTGGAGGAGATCAGTGATAGGGCATGATGTGGATATTATTACATTAGTATTAGAAGCGATGGTGTGGATTAGATGAGTGGTAGGGCATGGTGTGGATATTATTACATTAGTATTGGAAGCGATGGTGTGGACTAGATCAGTGATAGGGCATGATGTGGATATTACTACATTAGTATTGGAAGCGGTGGTGTGGATTAGATCAGTGATGCGGCATGGTGTGGATATTATTACATTAGTATTGGAAGCGATGGTGTGGATTAGATCAGTGATAGGGCATGGTGTGTATATTATTACATTAGTATTAGAAGGGATGGTGTGGATTAGATGAGTGGTAGGGCATGGTGTGGATATTATTACATTAGTATTGGAAGCGATGCTGTGGATTAGATCAGTGAGAGGGTATGGTGTGGATATTATTACATTAGTATTGGAAGCGATGGTGTGGACTAGATCAGTGATAGAGCATGATGTGGATATTACTACATTAGTATTGGAAGCGATGGTGTGGATTAGGTCAGTGATAGGGCATGGTGTGGATATTATTACATTAGTATTGGAAGCGATGGTGTGGATTAGATCAGTGATAGGGCATGGTGTGGATATTATTCCATTAGTATTAGAAGCGATGGTGTGGACTAGATCAGTGATAGGGCAAGCTGTGGATATTATTACATTAGTATTGGAAGCGATGGTGTGGATTACATGAGTGTTAGGGCATGGTGTGGATATTATTACATTAGTATTGGAAGCGATGGTGTGGACTAGATCAGTGTTAGGGCATGATGTGGATATTACTACATTAGTATTGGAAGCGATGGTGTGGATTACATCAGTGATAGGGCATGGTGTGGATATTATTACATTAGTATTAGAAGGGATGGTGTGGATTAGATGAGTGTTAGGGCATGGTGTTGATATTATTACATTAGTATTGGAAGCGATGGTGTGGATTAGATCAGTGATAGGTCATGGTGTGGATATTATTACATTAGTATTAGAAGGGATGGTGTGGATTAGATGAGTGTTAGCGCATGGTGTGGATATTACTACATTAGTATTAGAAGCGATGGTGTGCATTAGATCAGTGATAGGGCATGGTGTGGACATTATTACATTCATATTAGAAGGGATGGTGGGGATTAGATGAGTGGTAGGGCATGGTGTGGATATTATTACATTAGTATTGGAAGCAATGGTGTGCATTAGATCAGTGATAGGGCATGATGTGGATATTATTACATTAGTATTAGAAGCGATGGTGTGCATTAGATCAGTGATAGGGCATGGTGTGGATATTATCACATTAGTATAAGAAGGGATGGTGTGGATTAGATGAGTGGTAGGTCATGGTGTGGATATTATTACATTACTATTGGAAGTCATGGTGTGGATTAGATCAGTGATAGGGCATGGTGTGGATATTATTACATTAGTATTGGAAGCGATGGTGTGGACTAGATCAGTGATAGGGCATGATGTGGATATTATTACATTACTATTACAAGCGATGGTGTGGACTAGATCAGTGATAGGGCATGCTGTGGATATTATTACATTAGGATTAGAAGGGATGGTGTGGATTAGATGAGTGGTAGGGCATGGTGTGGATATTATTACATTAGTATTGGAAGTGACGGTGTGGATTAGATCAGTGATACGGCATGGTGTGGATATTATTACATTAGTATTGGAAGCGATGGTGTGGACTAGATCAGTGATAGGGCATGATGTGGATATTACTACATTAGTGTTGGAAGCGATGGTGTGGATTAGATCAGTGATGGGGCACGGTGTGGATATTATTTCATTAGTATTGGAAGCGATGGTGTGGACTAGATCAGTGATAGGGCATGATGTGGATATTACTACATTCGTATTGGAAGCGATGGTGTGGATTAGATCAGTGATAGCGCATGGTGTGGATATTATTACATTAGTATTGGAAGCGATGGTGTGGATTAGATCAGTGATAGGGCTTGGTGTGGATATTATTACATTAGTATTAGAAGCGATGGCATGGACTAGATCAGTGATAGGGCATGGTGTGGATATTATTACATTAGTATTAGAAGCGATGGTGTGGATTAGATGAGTGTTAGGGCACGGTGTGGATATTATTACATTAGTATTAGAAGCGATGGTGTGGATTAGATGAGTGTTAGGGCACGGTGTGGATATTATTACGTTAGTATTAGAAGGGATGGGGTGGACAAGATCAGTGATAGGGCATGGTGTGGATATCATTACATTAGTTTTGGAAGCGATGGTGTGGACTAGATCAGTGATAGGGCATGATGTGGATATTATTACATTAGTATTGGAAGCGATGGTGTGGATTAGATGAGTGTTACGGCATGACGTGGATATTATTACATTAGTATTGGAAGCGATGGTGTTGATTAGATCCGTGATAGGGCACGGTGTGGATATTATTACATTAGTATTGGAAGTGATGGTGTGGATTACATGAGTGTTAGGGCATGGTGTGGATATTATTACGTTAGTATTACAAGCGATGGTGTGGATGAGATGATTGTTAGGGCATGCTGTGGATATTATTACATTACTATTAGAAGTGATGGTGTGGACTAGATCAGTGATAGGGCATGGTGTGGATATTATTACATTAGTATTAGATGCGATGTTGGGGACTAGATCAGTGATAGGGCATGGTGTGGATATTATTAGTATTGGAAGCGATGGTGTGGACTAGATCAGTGATAGGGCATGATGCGGATATTACTAAATTAGTATTGGAAGCGATGGTGTGGACTAGATCAGTGATAGGGCATGGTGTGTATACTACTACATTAGTATTGGAAGCGATGGTGTGGATTAGATGAGTGTTAGGGCATGGTGTGCATAAGATTACATTACTATTGGAAGCGATGGTGTTGATTAGATCAGTGATAGCGCAAGGTGTGGATATTATTACATTAGTATTGGAAGTGATGGTGTGGATTAGATCAGTGATAGGGCATGGTGTGGATATCATTACATCAGTATTAGACGCCATGGTGTGCATTAGATCAGTGATAGGTCATGATGTGGATATTATTACATTAGTATTAGAAGGGATGGTGTGGATTAGATGAGTGGTAGGGCATGGTGTGGATATTACTACATTACTATTAAAAGCAATGGTGTGGATTAGATCAGTGTAAGGGCATGGTGTGGATATTATTACATTAGTATTAGAAGCGATGGTGTGCATTAGATCAGTGGTAGGGCATGTTGTGGACATTATTACATTAGTATTAGAAGGGATGGTGTGGATTAGATGAGTGGTAGGGCATGGTGTGGATATTATTACATTAGTATTGGAAGCGATGGTGTGCATTAGATCAGTGACAGCGCATGATGTGGATATTATTACATTAGTATTAGAAGCGATGGTGTGCATTAGATCAGTGATAGGGCATGGTGTGGATATTATTACATTAGTATTAGAAGGGATGGCGTGGATTAGATGAGTGGTAGGGCATGGTGTGGATATTATTACGTTAGTATTGGAAGTGATGGTGTGGATTAGGTCAGTGATAGGGCACGGTGTGGATATTATTACATTAGTATTGGAAGCGATGGTGTGGACTAGATCAGTGATAGGGCATGATGTGGATATTACTACATTAGTATTGGAAGCGATGGTGTGGATTAGATCACTGATACGGCATGGTGGGGATATTATTACATTAATATTGGAAGCGATGGTGTGGATTAGATCAGTGATAGGGCATGGTGTGTATATTATTACATTAGTATTAGAAGGGATGGTGTGGATTAGATGAGTGGTAGGGCATGGTGTGGGTATTATTACATTAGTATTGGAAGCGATGGTGTGGATTAGGTCAGTGATAGGGCATGGTGTGTATATTATTACATTAGTATTAGAAGGGATGGTGTGGATTAGATGAGTGGTAGGGCATGGTGTGGATATTATTACATTAGTATTGGAAGCGATGGTGTGGATTAGATCAGTGATAGGGCATGGTGTGGATATTATTACATTAGTATTGGAAGCGATGGTGTGGACTAGATCAGTGATAGAGCATTATGTGGATATTACTACATTAGTATTGGAAGCGATGGTGTGGATTAGGTCAGTGATAGGGCATGGTGTGGATATTATTACATTAGTATTGGAAGCGATGGTGTGGATTAGATCAGTGATAGGGCATGGTGTGGATATTATTCCATTAGTATTAGAAGCGATGGTGTGGACGAGATCAGGGATAGGGCATGCTGTGGATATTATTACATTAGTATTGGAAGCGTTGGTGTGGATTAGATGAGTGTTAGGGTATGGTGTGGATATTATTACATTAGTATTGGAAGCGATGGTGTGGACTAGATCAGTGATAGGGCATGATGTGTATATTACTACATTAGTATTGGAAGCGATGGTGTGGATTAGATCAGTAATAGGGCATGGTGTGGATATTATTACATTAGTATTAGAAGGGATGGTGTGGATTAGATGAGTGTTAGGGCGTGGTGTGGATATTATTACATTAGTATTGCAAGCGATGGTGTGGATTAGATCACTAACAGGGCATGGTGTGGATATTATTACATTAGTATTAGAAGTGATGCTGTGGATATTATTACATTAGTATTACAAGCGATGGTGTGGACTAGATCAGTGATAGGGCATGCTGTGGATATTATTTCATTAGTATTGGAAGCGATGGTGTGGAGTAGATCAGTGATAGGGCATGATGTGGATATTATTACATTAGTATTAGAAGCGATGGTGTGGATTAGATGAGTGGTAGGGCATGGTGTGGATATTATTACATTAGTATTGGAAGCGATGGTGTGGACTAGATCAGTGATAGGGCATGATGTGGATATTACTACATTAGTATTGGAAGCGATGGTGTGGATTAGATCAGTGATGCGGCATGGTGTGGATATTATTACATTAGTATTGGAAGCGATGGTGTGGATTAGATCAGTGATAGGGCATGGTGTGTATATTATTACATTAGTATTAGAAGGGATGGTGTGGATTAGATGAGTGGTAGGGCATGGTGTGGATATTATTACATTAGTATTGGAAGCGATGCTGTGGATTAGATCAGTGAGAGGGTATGGTGTGGATATTATTACATTAGTATTGGAAGCGATGGTGTGGACTAGATCAGTGATAGAGCATGATGTGGATATTACTACATTAGTATTGGAAGCGATGGTGTGGATTAGGTCAGTGATAGGGCATGGTGTGGATATTATTACATTAGTATTGGAAGCGATGGTGTGGATTAGATCAGTGATAGGGCATGGTGTGGATATTATTACATTAGTATTAGAAGCGATGGTGTGGACTAGATCAGTGATATGGCAAGCTGTGGATATTATTACATTAGTATTGGAAGCGATGGTGTGGATTAGATGAGTGTTAGGGCATGGTGTGGATATTATTACATTAGTATTGGAAGCGATGGTGTGGACTAGATCAATGTTAGGGCATGATGTGGATATTACTACATTAGTATTGGAAGCGATGGTGTGGATTAGATCAGTGATAGGGCATGGTGTGGATATTATTACATTAGTATTATAAGGGATGGTGTGGATTAGATGAGTGTTAGGGCATGGTGTGGATATTATTACATTAGTATTGGAAGCGATGGTGTGGATTAGATCAGTGATAGGTCATGGTGTGGATATTATTACATTAGTATTAGAAGGGATGGTGTGGATTAGATGAGTGTTAGCGCATGGTGTGGATATTACTACATTAGTATTAGAAGCGATGGTGTGCCTTAGATCAGTGATAGGGCATGGTGTGGACATTATTACATTCATATTAGAAGGGATGGTGGGGATTAGATGAGTGGTAGGGCATGGTGTGGATATTATTACATTAGTATTGGAAGCCATGGTGTGCATTAGATCAGTGATAGGGCATGATGTGGATATTATTACATTAGTATTAGAAGCGATGGTGTGCATTAGATCAGTGATAGGGCATGGTGTGGATATTATTACATTAGTATAAGAAGGGATGGTGTGGATTAGATGAGTGGTAGGTCATGGTGTGGATATTATTACATTACTATTGGAAGTGATGGTGTGGATTGGATCAGTGATAGAGCATGGTGTGGATATTATTACATTAGTATTGGAAGCGATTGTGTGGACTAGATCAGTGATAGGGCATGATGTGGATATTATTACATTAGTATTACAAGCGATGGTGTGGACTAGATCAGTGATAGGGCATGCGGTGGATATTATTACATTAGGATTAGAAGGGATGGTGTGGATTAGATGAGTGGTAGGGCATGGTGTGGATATTATTACATTAGTATTGGAAGTGACGTTGTGGATTAGATCAGTGATAGGGCATGGTGTGGATATTATTACATTACTATTGGAAGCGATGGTGTGGACTAGATCAGTGATAGGGCATGATGTGGATATTACTACATTAGTGTTGGAAGCGATGGTGTGGATTAGATCAGTGATGGGGCACGGTGTGGATATTATTACATTAGTATTGGAAGCGATGGTGTGGACTACATCAGTGATAGGGCATGATGTGGATATTACTACATTCGTATTGGAAGCGATGGTGTGGATTAGATCAGTGATAGCGCATGGTGTGGATATTATTACATTAGTATTGGAAGCGATGGTGTGGATTAGATCAGTGATAGGGCATGGTGTGGATATTATTACATTAGTATTAGAAGCGATGGCATGGACTAGATCAGTGATAGGGCATGGTGTGGATATTGTTACATTAGTATTAGAAGCGATGGTGTGGACTAGATCAGTGATAGGGCATGATGTGGATATAATTACATTAGTATTGGAAGCGATGGTGTGGACTAGATCAGTGATAGGGCATGGTGTGGATATTATTACATTAGTATTGGAAGCGATGGTGTGGACTAGATCAGTGATAGGGCATGGTGTCGATATTACTACATTAGTATTAGAAGCGATGGTGTGGATTAGATGAGTGTTAGGGCACGGTGTGGATATTATTGCGTTAGTATTAGAAGGGATGGGGTGGACAAGATCAGTGATAGGCCATGGTGTGGATATCATTACATTAGTTTTGGAAGCGATGGTGTGGACTAGATCAGTGATAGGGCATGACGTGGATATTATTACATTAGTATTGGAAGTGATGGTGTGGATTACATGAGTGTTAGGGCATGGTGTGGATATTATTACGTTAGTATTACAAGCGATGGTGTGGATTAGATGAGTGTTAGGGCATGCTGTGGGTATTATTACATTACTATTAGAAGTGATGGTGTGGACTAGATCAGTGATAGGGCATGGTGTGGATATTATTACATTAGTATTAGAGGCGATGTTGGGGACTAGATCAGTGATAGGGCATGGTGTGGATATTATTAGTATTGGAACGATGGTGTGGACTAGATCAGTGATAGGGCATGGTGTGGATATTATTACATTAGTATTAGATGCGATGTTGGGGACTAGATCAGTGATAGGGCATGGTGTGTATATTACTACATTAGTATTGGAAGCGATGGTGTGGATTAGATGAGTGTTAGGGCATGGTGTGCATATGATTACATTAGTATTGGAAGCGATAGTGTTGATTAGATCAGTGATAGCGCAAGGGGTGGATATTATTACATTAGTATTGGAAGTGATGGTGTGGATTAGATCAGTGATAGGGCATGGTGTGGATATCATTACATCAGTATTAGAAGCGATGGTGTGCATTAGATCAGTGATAGGTCATGATGTGGATATTATTACATTAGTATTAGAAGGGATGGTGTGGATTAGATGAGTGGTAGGGCATGGTGTGGATATTACTACATTACTATTAAAAGCAATGGTGTGGATTAGATCAGTGTTAGGGCATGGTGTGGATATTATTACATTAGTATTAGAAGCGATGGTGTGCATTAGATCAGTGGTAGGGCATGTTGTGGACATTATTACATTAGTATTAGAAGGGATGGTGTGGATTAGATGAGTGGTAGGGCATGGTGTGGATATTATTACATTAGTATTGGAAGCGATGGTCTGCATTAGATCAGTGATAGCGCATGATGTGGATATTATTACATTAGTATTAGAAGCGATGGTGTGCATTAGATCAGTGATAGGGCATGGTGTGGATATTATTACATTAGTATTGGAAGCGATGGTGTGGACTAGATCACTGATAGGGCATGGTGTCGATATTACTACATTAGTATTAGAAGCGATGGTGTGGATTAGATGAGTGTTAGGGCACGGTGTGGATATTATTGCGTTAGTATTAGAAGGGATGGGGTGGACAAGATCAGTGATAGGGCATGGTGTGGATATCATTACATTAGTTTTGGAAGCGATGGTGTGGACTAGATCAGTGATAGGGCATGACGTGGATATTATTACATTAGTATTGGAAGTGATGGTGTGGATTACATGAGTGTTAGGGCATGGTGTGGATATTATTACGTTAGTATTACAAGCGATGGTGTGGATTAGATGAGTGTTAGGGCATGCTGTGGATATTATTACATTACTATTAGAAGTGATGGTGTGGACTAGATCAGTGATAGGGCATGGTGTCGATATTATTACATTAGTATTAGAGGCGATGTTGGGGACTAGATCAGTGATAGGGCATGGTGTGGATATTATTAGTATTGGAACGATGGTGTGGACTAGATCAGTGATAGGGCATGGTGTGGATATTATTACATTAGTATTAGATGCGATGTTGGGGACTAGATCAGTGATAGGGCATGGTGTGGATATTATTAGTATTGGAAGCGATGGTGTGGACTAGATCAGTGATAGGGAATGATGCGGATATTACTAAATTATTATTGGAAGCGATGGTGTGGACTAGATCAGTGATAGGGCATGGTGTGTATATTACTACATTAGTATTGGAAGCGATGGTGTGGATTAGATGAGTGTTAGGGCATGGTGTGCATATTATTACATTAGTATTGGAAGCAATGGTGTTGATTAGATCAGTGATAGCGCAAGATGTGGATATTATTACATTAGTATTGGAAGTGATGGTGTGGATTAGATCAGTGTTAGGGCATGGTGTGGATATCATTACATCAGTATTAGAAGCGATGGTGTGCATTAGATCAGTGATAGGTCATGATGTGGATATTATTACATTAGTATTAGAAGGGATGGTGTGGATTAGATGAGTGGTAGGGCATGGTGTGGATATTGTTACATTAGTATTAGAAGGGATGGCGTGGATTAGATGAGTGGTAGGGCATGGTGTGGATATTATTACGTTAGTATTGGAAGTGATGTTGTGGATTAGGTCAGTGATAGGGCACGGTGTGGATATTATTACATTAGTATTGGAAGCGATGGTGTGGACTAGATCAGTGATAGGGCATGATGTGGATATTACTACATTAGTATTGGAAGCGATGGTGTGGATTAGATCAGTGATACGGCATGGTGTGGATATTATTACATTAATATTGGAAGCGATGGTGTGGATTAGATCAGTGATACGGCATGGTGTGGATATTATTACATTAGTATTAGAAGGGATGGTGTGGATTAGATGAGTGGTAGGGCATGGTGTGGATATTATTACATTAGTATTTGAAGCGATGGTGTGGACTAGATCAGTGATAGAGCATTATGTGGAAATTACTACATTAGTATTGGAAGCGATGGTGTGGATTAGGTCAGTGATAGGGCATGGTGTGGATATTATTACATTAGTATTGGAAGCGATGGTGTGGATTAGATCAGTGATAGGGCATGGTGTGGATATTATTCCATTAGTATTAGAAGCGATGGTGTGGACTAGATCAGGGATAGGGCATGCTGTGGATATTATTACATTAGTATTGGAAGCGATGGTGTGGATTAGATGAGTGTTAGGGCATGGTGTGGATATTATTACATTAGTATTGGAAGCGATGGTGTGGACTAGATTAGTGTTAGGGCATGATGTGGATATTACTACATTAGTATTGGAAGCGATGGTGTGGATTAGATCAGTGATAGGGCATGGTGTGGATATTATTACATTAGTATTAGAAGGGATGGTGTGGATGAGATGAGTGTTAGGGCATGGTGTGGATATTATTACATTAGTATTGCAAGCGATGGTGTGGATTACATCACTAACAGCGCATGGTGTGGATATTATTACATTAGTATTAGAAGTGATGCTGTGGATATTATTACATTAGTATTACAAGCGATGGTGTGGACTAGATCAGTGATAGGGCATGCTGTGGATATTATTTCATTAGTATTGGAAGCGATGGTGTGGAGTAGATCAGTGATAGGGCATGATGTGGATATTATTACATTAGTATTAGAAGCGATGGTGTGGATTAGATGAGTGGTAGGGCATGGTGTGGATATTATTACATTAGTATTGGAAGCGATGGTGTGGACTAGATCAGTGATAGGGCATGATGTGGATATTACTACATTAGTATTGGAAGCGATGGTGTGGATTCGATCAGTGATGCGGCATGGTGTGGATATTATTACATTAGTATTGGAAGCGATGGTGTGGATTAGATCAGTGATAGGGCATGGTGTGTATATTATTACATTAGTATTAGAAGGGATGGTGTGGATTAGATGAGTGGTAGGGCATGGTGTGGATATTATTACATTAGTATTGGAAGCGATGATGTGGATTAGATCAGTGAGAGGGCATGGTGTGGATATTATTACATTAGTATTGGAAGCGATGGTGTGGACTAGATCAGTGATAGAGCATGATGTGGAAATTACTACATTAGTATTGGAAGCGATGGTGTGGATTAGGTCAGTGATAGGGCATGGTGTGTATATTATTACATTAGTATTGGAAGCGATGGTGTGGATTAGATCAGTGATAGGGCATGGTGTGGATATTATTCCATTAGTATTAGAAGCGATGGTGTGGACTAGATCAGGGATAGGGCATGCTGTGGATATTATTACATTAGTATTGGAAGCGATGGTGTGGATTAGATGAGTGTTAGGGCATGGTGTGGATATTATTACATTAGTATTGGAAGCGATGGTGTGGACTAGATCAGTGTTAGGGCATGATGTGGATATTACTACATTAGTATTGGAAGCGATGGTGTGGATTAGATCAGTGATAGGGCATGGTGTGGATATTATTACATTAGTATTAGAAGGGATGGTGTGGATTAGATGAGTGTTAGGGCATGGTGTGGATATTATTACATTAGTATTGCAAGCGATGGTGTGGATTAGATCACTAACAGGGCATGGTGTGGATATTATTACATTAGTATTAGAAGTGATGCTTTGGATATTATTACATTAGTATTACAAGCGATGGTGTGGACTAGATCAGTGATAGGGCATGCTGTGGATATTATTTCATTAGTATTGGAAGCGATGGTGTGGAGTAGATCAGTTATAGGGCATGATGTGGATATTATTACATTAGTATTACAAGCGATGGTGTGGACTAGATCAGTGATAGGACATGCTGTGGATATTATTACATTAGGATTAGAAGGGATGGTGTGGATTAGATGAGTGGTAGGGCATGGTGTGGATATTATTACATTACTATTGGAAGTGATGGTGTGGATTAGATCAGTGATAGGGCATGGTGTGGATATTATTACATTAGTATTGGAAGCGATGGTGTGGACTAGAATAGTGATAGGGCATGATGTGGATATTACTACATTAGTGTTGGAAGCGATGGTGTGGATTAGATCAGTGATGGGGCACGGTGTGGATATTATTACATTAGTATTGGAAGTGATGGTGTGGACTAGATCAGTGATAGGGCATGATGTGGATATTACTACATTCGTATTGGAAGCGATGGTGTGGATTAGATCAGTGATAGCGCATGGTGTGGATATTATTACATTAGTATTGGAAGCGATGGTGTGGATTAGATCAGTGATAGGGCATGGTGTGGATATTATTACATTAGTATTAGAAGCGATGGCATGGACTAGATCAGTGATAGGGCGTGGTGTGGATATTATTACATTAGTATTAGGAGCGATGGTGTGGACTAGAACAGTGATAGGGCATGATGTGGATATTATTACATTAGTATTGGAAGCGATGGTGTGGACTAGATCAGTGATAGGGCATGGTGTGGATAGTATTACATTAGTATTGGAAGCGATGGTGTGGACTAGATCAGTGATAGGGCATGGTGTCGATATTATTACATTAGTATTAGAAGCGATGGTGTGGATTAGATGAGTGTTAGGGCACGGTGTGGATATTATTACGTTAGTATTAGAAGGGATGGGGTGGACAAGATCAGTGATAGGGCATGGTGTGTATATTACTACATTAGTATTGGAAGCGATGGTGTGGATTGGATGAGTGTTAGGGCATGGTGTGCATATTATTACATTAGTATTGGAAGCGATGGTGTTGATTAGATCAGTGATAGCGCAAGGTGTGGATATTATTACATTAGTATTGGAAGTGATGCTGTGGATTAGATCAGTGATAGGGCATGGTGTGGATATCATTACATTAGTATTAGAAGCGATGGTGTGCATTAGATCAGTGATAGGTCATGATGTGGATATTATTACATTAGTATTAGAAGGGATGGTGTGGATTAGATGAGTGGTAAGGCATGGTGTGGATATTACTACATTACTATTAAAAGCAATGGTGTGGATTAGATCAGTGTTAGGGCATGGTGTGGATATTATTACATTAGTATTAGAAGCGATGGTGTGCATTAGATCAGTGGTAGGGCATGTTGTGGACATTATTACATTAGTATTAGAAGGGATGGTGTGGATTAGATGAGTGGTAGGGCATGGTGTGGATATTATTACATTAGTATTGGAAGCGATGGTGTGCATTAGATCAGTGATAGCGCATGATGTGGATATTATTACATTAGTATTAGAAGCGATGGTGTGCATTAGATCAGTGATAGGGCATGGTGTGGATATTATTACATTAGTATTAGAAGGGATGGCGTGGATTAGATGAGTGGTAGGGCATGGTGTGGATATTATTACGTTAGTATTGGAAGTGATGGTGTGGATTAGGTCAGTGATAGGGCACGGTGTGGATATTATTACATTAGTATTGGAAGCGATGGTGTGGACTAGATCAGTGATAGGGCATGATGTGGATATTACTACATTAGTATTGGAAGCGATGGTGTGGATTAGATCAGTGATACGGCATGGTGTGGATATTATTACGTTAATATTGGAAGCGATGGTGTGGATGAGATCAGTGATAGCGCACGGTGTGTATATTATTACATTAGTATTAGAAGGGATGGTGTGGATTAGATGAGTGGTAGGGCATGGTGTGGATATTATTACATTGTTATTGGAAGCGATGGTGTGGATTAGATCAGTGAGAGGGCATGGTGTGGATATTATTACATTAGTATTTGAAGCGATGGTGTGGACTAGATCAGTGATAGAGCATTATGTGGAAATTACTACATTAGTATAGGAAGCGATGGCATGGATTAGGTCAGTGATAGGGCATGGTGTGGATATTATTACATTAGTATTGGAAGCGATGGTGTGGATTAGATCAGTGATGGGGCATGGTGTGGATATTATTCCATTAGTATTAGAAGCGATGGTGTGGACTAGATCAGTGATAGGGCATGCTGTGGATATTATTACATTAGTATTGGAAGCGATGGTGTGGATTAGATGAGTGTTAGGGCATGGTGTGGATATTATTACATTAGTATTGGAAGCGATGGTGTGGACTAGATCAGTGATAGGGCATGATGTGGATATCACTACATTAGTATTTGAAGCGATGGTGTGGATTAGATCAGTGATAGGGCATGGTGTGGATAGTATTACATTAGTATTAGAAGGGATGGTGTGGATTAGATGAGTGTTAGGGCATGGTGTGGATATTATTACATTAGTATTGGAAGCGATGGTGTGGATTAGATCACTGATAGGGCATGGTGTGGATATTATTACATTAGTATTGGAAGCGATGGTGTGGACTAGATCAGTGATAGGGCATGCTGTGGATATTATTACATTAGTATTGGAAGCGATGGTGTGGAGTAGATCAGTGATAGGGCATTATGTGGATATTATTACATTAGTATTGGAAGCGATGGTGTGGATTAGATCAGTGTTAGGGCATGATGTGGATATTATTACGTTAGTATTAGAAGTGATGTTGTGGATTTGATGAGTGTTAGGGCATGCTGTGGATATTATTACATTAGTATTAGAAACAATGGTGTGGACTAGATCAGTGATAAGGCATGTTCTGGATATTATTACATTAGTATTGGAAGTGATGGTGTGGACTAGATCAGTGATAGTGCATGTTGTGGGTATTATTACATTAGTATTGGAAGCGATGGTGTGGATTAGATCAGTGTTAGGGCATGGTGTGGATATTATTAGGTTAGTATTAGAAGCGATGATGTGGATTAGATGAGTGTTATGGCATGCTGTGGATATTATTACATTAGTATTAGAAACGATGGTATGGACCAGATCAGTGATAGGACATGGTGTGGATATTATTACTTCAGCATTAGAAGCAAAGGTGGGGACTAGATCAGTGATAGGGCATGGTGTGGTTATTACTACATTAGTATTGGAAGCGATGGTGTGCACTAGATCAGTGATAGGGCATGATGTGGATATTACTACGTTAGTATTGGAAGCGATGGTGTGGACTAGATCAGTGATAGGGCATGGCGTGGATATTATTACATTACTATTGGAAGCGATGGTGTGGATTAGATGAGTGTTAGGGCATGGTGTGGATATTATTACATTAGTATTAGAAGCGATGGTGTGCATTAGATCAGTGATAGCGCAAGGTGTGGATATTATTACATTAGTATTGGAAGTGATGTTGTGGATTAGGTCAGTGATAGGGCACGGTGTGGATATTATTACATTAGTATTGGAAGCGATGGTGTGGACTAGATCAGTGATAGGGCATGATGTGGATATTACTACATTAGTATTGGAAGCGATGGTGTGGATTAGATCAGTGATACGGCATGGTGTGGATATTATTACATTAATATTGGAAGCGATGGTGTGGATTAGATCAGTGATACGGCATGGTGTGGATATTATTACATTAGTATTAGAAGGGATGGTGTGGATTAGATGAGTGGTAGGGCATGGTGTGGATATTATTACATTAGTATTGGAAGCGATGGTGTGGACTAGATCAGTGATAGAGCATTATGTGGAAATTACTACATTAGTATTGGAAGCGATGGTGTGGATTAGGTCAGTGATAGGGCATGGTGTGGATATTATTACATTAGTATTGGAAGCGATGGTGTGGATTAGATCAGTGATAGGGCATGGTGTGGATATTATTCCATTAGTATTAGAAGCGATGGTGTGGACTAGATCAGGGATAGGGCATGCTGTGGATATTATTACATTAGTATTGGAAGCGATGGTGTGGATTAGATGAGTGTTAGGGCATGGTGTGGATATTATTACATTAGTATTGGAAGCGATGGTGTGGACTAGATTAGTGTTAGGGCATGATGTGGATATTACTACATTAGTATTGGAAGCGATGGTGTGGATTAGATCAGTGATGCGGCATGGTGTGGATATTATTACATTAGTATTGGAAGCGATGGTGTGGATTAGATCAGTGATAGGGCATGGTGTGTATATTATTACATTAGTATTAGAAGGGATGGTGTGGATTAGATGAGTGGTAGGGCATGGTGCGGATATTATTACATTAGTATTGGAAGCGATGATGTGGATTAGATCAGTGAGAGGGCATGGTGTGGATATTATTACATTAGTATTGGAAGCGATGGTGTGGACTAGATCAGTGATAGAGCATGATGGGGAAATTACTACATTAGTATTGGAAGCGATGGTGTGGATTAGGTCAGTGATAGGGCATGGTGTGGATATTATTACATTAGTATTGGAAGCGATGGTGTGGATTAGATCAGTGATAGGGCATGGTGTGGATATTATTCCATTAGTATTAGAAGCGATGGTGTGGACTAGATCAGGGATAAGGCATGCTGTGGATATTATTACATTAGTATTGGAAGCGATGGTGTGGATTAGATGAGTGTTAGGGCATGGTGTGGATATTATTACATTAGTATTGGAAGCGATGGTGTGGACTAGATCAGTGTTAGGGCATGATGTGGATATTACTACATTAGTATTGGAAGCGATGGTGTGGATTAGATCAGTGATAGGGCATGGTGTGGATATTATTACATTAGTATTAGAAGGGATGGTGTGGATTAGATGAGTGTTAGGGCATGGTGTGGATATTATTACATTAGTATTGCAAGCGATGGTGTGGATTAGATCACTAACAGGGCATGGTGTGGATATTATTACATTAGTATTAGAAGTGATGCTGTGGATATTATTACATTAGTATTACAAGAGATGGTGTGGAATAGATCAGTGATAGGGCATGCTGTGGATATTATTTCATTAGTATTGGAAGCGATGGTGTGGAGTAGATCAGTGATAGGGCATGATGTGGATATTATTACATTAGTATTACAAGCGATGGTGTGGACTAGATCAGTGATAGGGCATGCTGTGGATATTATTACACTAGGATTAGAAGGGATGGTGTGGATTAGATGAGTGGTAGGGCATGGTGTGGATATTATTACATTAGTATTGGAAGTGATGGTGTGGATTAGATCAGTGATAGGGCATGGTGTGGATATTATTACATTAGTATTGGAAGCGATGGTGTGGACTAGAATAGTGATAGGGCATGATGTGGATATTACTACATTAGTGTTGGAAGCGATGGTGTGGATTAGATCAGTGATGGGGCACGGTGTGGATATTATTACATTAGTATTGGAAGCGATGGTGTGGACTAGATCAGTGATAGGGCATGATGTGGATATTACTACATTCGTATTGGAAGCGATGGTGTGGATTACATCAGTGATAGCGCATGGTGTGGATATTATTACATTAGTATTGGAAGCGATGGTGTGGATTAGATCAGTGATAGGGCATGGTGTGGATATTATTACATTAGTATTAGAAGCGATGGTGTGGACTAGATCAGTGATAGGGCATGGTGTGTATATTACTACATTAGTATTGGAAGCGATGGTGTGGATTAGATGAGTGTTAGGGCATGGTGTGCATATTATTACATTAGTATTGGAAGCGATGGTGTTGATTAGATCAGTGATAGCGCAAGGTGTGGATATTATTACATTAGTATTGGAAGTGATGCTGTGGATTAGATCAGTGATAGGGCATGGTGTGGATATCATTACATCAGTATTAGAAGCGATGGTGTGCATTAGATCAGTGATAGGTCATGATGTGGATATTATTACATTAGTATTAGAAGGGATGGTGTGGATTAGATGAGTGGTAGGGCATGGTGTGGATATTACTACATTACTATTAAAAGCAATGGTGTGGATTAGATCAGTGTTAGGGCATGGTGTGGATATTATTACATTAGTATTAGAAGCGATGGTGTGCATTAGATCAGTGGTAGGGCATGTTGTGGACATTATTACATTAGTATTAGAAGGGATGGTGTGGATTAGATGAGTGGTAGGGCATGGTGTGGATATTATTACATTAGTATTGGAAGCGATGGTGTGCATTAGATCAGTGATAGCGCATGATGTGGATATTATTACATTAGTATTAGAAGCGATGGTGTGCATTAGATCAGTGATAGGGCATGGTGTGGATATTATTATATTAGTATTAGAAGGGATGGCGTGGATTAGATGAGTGGTAGGGCATGGTGTGGATATTATTACGTTAGTATTGGAAGTGATGGTGTGGATTAGGTCAGTGATAGGGCACGGTGTGGATATTATTACATTAGTATTGGAAGCGATGGTGTGGACTAGATCAGTGATAGGGCATGATGTGGATATTACTACATTAGTATTGGAAGCGATGGTGTGGATTAGATCAGTGATACGGCATGGTGTGGATATTATTACATTAATATTGGAAGCGATGGTGTGGATTAGATCAGTGATAGCGCACGGTGTGTATATTATTACATTAGTATTAGAAGGGATGGTGTGGATTAGATGAGTGGTAGGGCATGGTGTGGATATTATTACATTGGTATTGGAAGCGATGGTGTGGATTAGATCAGTGAGAGGGCATGGTGTGGATATTATTACATTAGTATTTGAAGCGATGGTGTGGACTAGATCAGTGATAGAGCATTATGTGGAAATTACTACATTAGTATTGGAAGCGATGGTGTGGATTAGGTCAGTGATAGGGGATGGTGTGGATATTATTACATTAGTATTGGAAGTGATGGTGTGGATTAGATCAGTGATAGGGCATGGTGTGGATATTATTCCATTAGTATTAGAAGCGATGGTGTGGACAAGATCAGTGATAGGGCATGCTGTGGATATTATTACATTAGTATTGGAAGCGATGGTGTGGATTAGATGAGTGTTAGGGCATGGTGTGGATATTATTACATTAGTATTGGAAGCGATGGTGTGGACTAGATCAGTGATAGGGCATGATGTGGATATTACTACATTAGTATTTGAAGCGATGGTGTGGATTAGATCAGTGATAGGGCATGGTGTGGATAGTATTACATTAGTATTAGAAGGGATGGTGTGGATTAGATGAGTGTTAGGGCATGGTGTGGATATTATTACATTAGTATTGGAAGCGATGGTGTGGATTAGATCACTGATAGGGCATGGTGTGGATATTATTTCATTAGTATTAGAAGCGATGGCGTGAACTAGATCAGTGATAGGGCATGATGTGGATATTATTACATTAGTATTGGAAGCGATGGTGTGGACTAGATCAGTGATAGGGCATGCTGTGGATATTATTACATTAGTATTGGAAGCGATGTTGTGGAGTAGATCAGTGATAGGGCATTATGTGGATATTATTACATTAGTATTGGAAGCGATGGTGTGGATTAGATCAGTGTTAGGGCATGATGTGGATATTATTACGTTAGTATTAGAAGTGATGTTGTGGATTTGATGAGTGTTAGGGCATGCTGTGGATATTATTACATTAGTATTAGAAACAATGGTGTGGACTAGATCAGTGATAAGGCATGTTCTGGATATTATTACATTAGTATTGGAAGTGATGGTGTGGACTAGATCAGTGATAGTGCATGTTGTGGGTATTATTACATTAGTATTGGAAGCGATGGTGTGGATTAGATCAGTGTTAGGGCATGGTGTGGATATTATTACGTTAGTATTAGAAGCGATGATGTGGATTAGATGAGTGTTATGGCATGCTGTGGATATTATTACATTAGTATTAGAAACGATGGTATGGACCAGATCAGTGATAGGACATGGTGTGGATATTATTACTTCAGCATTAGAAGCAAAGGTGGGGACTAGATCAGTGATAGGGCATGGTGTGGTTATTACTACATTAGTAGTGGAAGCGATGGTGTGGACTAGATCAGTGATAGGGCATGATGTGGATATTACTACATTCGTATTGGAAGCGATGGTGTGGATTACATCAGTGATAGCGCATGGTGTGGATATTATTACATTAGTATTGGAAGCGATGGTGTGGATTAGATCAGTGATAGGGCATGGTGTGGATATTATTACATTAGTATTAGAAGCGATGGTGTGGACTAGATCAGTGATAGGGCATGGTGTGTATATTACTACATTAGTATTGGAAGCGATGGTGTGGATTAGATGAGTGTTAGGGCATGGTGTGCATATTATTACATTAGTATTGGAAGCGATGGTGTTGATTAGATCAGTGATAGCGCAAGGTGTGGATATTATTACATTAGTATTGGAAGTGATGCTGTGGATTAGATCAGTGATAGGGCATGGTGTGGATATCATTACATCAGTATTAGAAGCGATGGTGTGCATTAGATCAGTGATAGGTCATGATGTGGATATTATTACATTAGTATTAGAAGGGATGGTGTGGATTAGATGAGTGGTAGGGCATGGTGTGGATATTGCTACATTACTATTAAAAGCAATGGTGTGGATTAGATCAGTGTTAGGGCATGGTGTGGATATTATTACATTAGTATTAGAAGCGATGGTGTGCATTAGATCAGTGGTAGGGCATGTTGTGGACATTATTACATTAGTATTAGAAGGGATGGTGTGGATTAGATGAGTGGTAGGGCATGGTGTGGATATTATTACATTAGTATTGGAAGCGATGGTGTGCATTAGATCAGTGATAGCGCATGATGTGGATATTATTACATTAGTATTAGAAGCGATGGTGTGCATTAGATCAGTGATAGGGCATGGTGTGGATATTATTATATTAGTATTAGAAGGGATGGCGTGGATTAGATGAGTGGTAGGGCATGGTGTGGATATTATTACGTTAGTATTGGAAGTGATGGTGTGGATTAGGTCAGTGATAGGGCACGGTGTGGATATTATTACATTAGTATTGGAAGCGATGGTGTGGACTAGATCAGTGATAGGGCATGATGTGGATATTACTACATTAGTATTGGAAGCGATGGTGTGGATTAGATCAGTGATACGGCATGGTGTGGATATTATTACATTAATATTGGAAGCGATGGTGTGGATTAGATCAGTGATAGCGCACGGTGTGTATATTATTACATTAGTATTAGAAGGGATGGTGTGGATTAGATGAGTGGTAGGGCATGGTGTGGATATTATTACATTGGTATTGGAAGCGATGGTGTGGATTAGATCAGTGAGAGGGCATGGTGTGGATATTATTACATTAGTATTTGAAGCGATGGTGTGGACTAGATCAGTGATAGAGCATTATGTGGAAATTACTACATTAGTATTGGAAGCGATGGTGTGGATTAGGTCAGTGATAGGGGATGGTGTGGATATTATTACATTAGTATTGGAAGTGATGGTGTGGATTAGATCAGTGATAGGGCATGGTGTGGATATTATTCCATTAGTATTAGAAGCGATGGTGTGGACAAGATCAGTGATAGGGCATGCTGTGGATATTATTACATTAGTATTGGAAGCGATGGTGTGGATTAGATGAGTGTTAGGGCATGGTGTGGATATTATTACATTAGTATTGGAAGCGATGGTGTGGACTAGATCAGTGATAGGGCATGATGTGGATATTACTACATTAGTATTTGAAGCGATGGTGTGGATTAGATCAGTGATAGGGCATGGTGTGGATAGTATTACATTAGTATTAGAAGGGATGGTGTGGATTAGATGAGTGTTAGGGCATGGTGTGGATATTATTACATTAGTATTGGAAGCGATGGTGTGGATTAGATCACTGATAGGGCATGGTGTGGATATTATTTCATTAGTATTAGAAGCGATGGCGTGAACTAGATCAGTGATAGGGCATGATGTGGATATTATTACATTAGTATTGGAAGCGATGGTGTGGACTAGATCAGTGATAGGGCATGCTGTGGATATTATTACATTAGTATTGGAAGCGATGTTGTGGAGTAGATCAGTGATAGGGCATTATGTGGATATTATTACATTAGTATTGGAAGCGATGGTGTGGATTAGATCAGTGTTAGGGCATGATGTGGATATTATTACGTTAGTATTAGAAGTGATGTTGTGGATTTGATGAGTGTTAGGGCATGCTGTGGATATTATTACATTAGTATTAGAAACAATGGTGTGGACTAGATCAGTGATAAGGCATGTTCTGGATATTATTACATTAGTATTGGAAGTGATGGTGTGGACTAGATCAGTGATAGTGCATGTTGTGGGTATTATTACATTAGTATTGGAAGCGATGGTGTGGATTAGATCAGTGTTAGGGCATGGTGTGGATATTATTACGTTAGTATTAGAAGCGATGATGTGGATTAGATGAGTGTTATGGCATGCTGTGGATATTATTACATTAGTATTAGAAACGATGGTATGGACCAGATCAGTGATAGGACATGGTGTGGATATTATTACTTCAGCATTAGAAGCAAAGGTGGGGACTAGATCAGTGATAGGGCATGGTGTGGTTATTACTACATTAGTATTGGAAGCGATGGTGTGGACTAGATCAGTGATAGGGCATGATGTGGATATTACTACGTTAGTATTGGAAGCGATGGTGTGGACTAGATCAGTGATAGGGCATGGCGTGGATATTATTACATTACTATTGGAAGCGATGGTGTGGATTAGATGAGTGTTAGGGCATGGTGTGGATATTATTACATTAGTATTAGAAGCGATGGTGTGCATTAGATCAGTGACAGCGCAAGGTGTGGATATTATTACATTAGTATTGGAAGTGATGTTGTGGATTAGGTCAGTGATAGGGCACGGTGTGGATATTATTACATTAGTATTGGAAGCGATGGTGTGGACTAGATCAGTGATAGGGCATGATGTGGATATTACTACATTAGTATTGGAAGCGATGGTGTGGATTAGATCAGTGATACGGCATGGTGTGGATATTATTACATTAATATTGGAAGCGATGGTGTGGATTAGATCAGTGATACGGCATGGTGTGGATATTATTACATTAGTATTAGAAGGGATGGTGTGGATTAGATGAGTGGTAGGGCATGGTGTGGATATTATTACATTAGTATTTGAAGCGATGGTGTGGACTAGATCAGTGATAGAGCATTATGTGGAAATTACTACATTAGTATTGGAAGCGATGGTGTGGATTAGGTCAGTGATAGGGCATGGTGTGGATATTATTACATTAGTATTGGAAGCGATGGTGTGGATTAGATCAGTGATAGGGCATGGTGTGGATATTATTCCATTAGTATTAGAAGCGATGGTGTGGACTAGATCAGGGATAGGGCATGCTGTGGATATTATTACATTAGTATTGGAAGCGATGGTGTGGATTAGATGAGTGTTAGGGCATGGTGTGGATATTATTACATTAGTATTGGAAGCGATGGTGTGGACTAGATTAGTGTTAGGGCATGATGTGGATATTACTACATTAGTATTGGAAGCGATGGTGTGGATTAGATCAGTGATAGGGCATGGTGTGGATATTATTACATTAGTATTAGAAGGGATGGTGTGGATGAGATGAGTGTTAGGGCATGGTGTGGATATTATTACATTAGTATTGCAAGCGATGGTGTGGATTAGATCACTAACAGGGCATGGTGCGGATATTATTACATTAGTATTAGAAGTGATGCTGTGGATATTATTACATTAGTATTACAAGCGATGGTGTGGACTAGATCAGTGATAGGGCATGCTGTGGATATTATTTCATTAGTATTGGAAGCGATGGTGTGGAGTAGATCAGTGATAGGGCATGATGTGGATATTATTACATTAGTATTAGAAGCAATGGTGTGGATTAGATGAGTGGTAGGGCATGGTGTGGATATTATTACATTAGTATTGGAAGCGATGGTGTGGACTAGATCAGTGATAGGGCATGATGTGGATATTACTACATTAGTATTGGAAGCGATGGTGTGGATTAGATCAGTGATGCGGCATGGTGTGGATATTATTACATTAGTATTGGAAGCGATGGTGTGGATTAGATCAGTGATAGGGCATGGTGTGTATATTATTACATTAGTATTAGAAGGGATGGTGTGGATTAGATGAGTGGTAGGGCATGGTGTGGATATTATTACATTAGTATTGGAAGCGATGATGTGGATTAGATCAGTGAGAGGGCATGGTGTGGATATTATTACATTAGTATTGGAAGCGATGGTGTGGACTAGATCAGTGATAGAGCATGATGTGGAAATTACTACAGTAGTATTGGAAGCGATGGTGTGGATTAGGTCAGTGATAGGGCATGGTGTGGATATTATTACATTAGTATTAGGAGCGATGGTGTGGACTAGAACAGTGATAGGGCATGATGTGGATATTATTACATTAGTATTGGAAGCGATGGTGTGGACTAGATCAGTGATAGGGCATGGTGTGGATATTATTACATTAGTATTGGAAGCGATGGTGTGGACTAGATCAGTGATAGGGCATGGTGTGGATAGTATTACATTAGTATTGGAAGCGATGGTGTGGACTAGATCAGTGATAGGGCATGGTGTCGATATTATTACATTAGTATTAGAAGCGATGGTGTGGATTAGATGAGTGTTAGGGCACGGTGTGGATATTATTACGTTAGTATTAGAAGGGATGGGGTGGACAAGATCAGTGATAGGGCATGGTGTGGATATCATTACATTAGTTTTGGAAGCGATGGTGTGGACTAGATCAGTGATAGGGCATGATGCGGATATTACTAAATTAGTATTGGAAGCGATGGTGTGGACAAGATCAGTGATAGGGCATGGTGTGTATATTACTACATTAGTATTGGAAGCGATGGTGTGGATTAGATGAGTGTTAGGGCATGGTGTGCATATTATTACATTAGTATTGGAAGCGATGGTGTTGATTAGATCAGTGATAGCGCAAGGTGTGGATATTATTACATTAGTATTGGAAGTGATGCTGTGGATTAGATCAGTGATAGTGCATGGTGTGGATATCATTACATTAGTATTAGAAGCGATGGTGTGCATTAGATCAGTGATAGGTCATAATGTGGATATTATTACATTAGTATTAGAAGGGATGGTGTGGATTAGATGAGTGGTAAGGCATGGTGTGGATATTACTACATTACTATTAAAAGCAATGGTGTGGATTAGATCAGTGTTAGGGCATGGTGTGGATATTATTACATTAGTATTAGAAGCGATGGTGTGCATTAGATCAGTGGTAGGGCATGTTGTGGACATTATTACATTAGTATTAGAAGGGATGGTGTGGATTAGATGAGTGGTAGGGCATGGTGTGGATATTATTACATTAGTATTGGAAGCGATGGTGTGCATTAGATCAGTGATAGGGCATGGTGTGGATATTATTACATTAGTATTAGAAGGGATGGCGTGGATTAGATGAGTGGTAGGGCATGGTGTGGATATTATTACGTTAGTATTGGAAGTGATGGTGTGGATTAGGTCAGTGATAGGGCACGGTGTGGATATTATTACATTAGTATTGGAAGCGATGGTGTGGACTAGATCAGTGATAGGGCATGATGTGGATATTACTACATTAGTATTGGAAGCGATGGTGTGGATTAGATCAGTGATACGGCATGGTGTGGATATTATTACATTAATATTGGAAGCGATGGTGTGGATGAGATCAGTGATAGCGCACGGTGTGTATATTATTACATTAGTAATAGAAGGGATGGTGTGGATTAGATGAGTGGTAGGGCATGGTGTGGATATTATTACATTGGTATTGGAAGCGATGGTGTGGATTAGATCAGTGAGAGGGCATGGTGTGGATATTATTACATTAGTATTTGAAGCGATGGTGTGGACTAGATCAGTGATAGAGCATTATGTGGAAATTACTACATTAGTATTGGAAGCGATGGTATGGATTAGGTCAGTGATAGGGCATGGTGTGGATATTATTACATTAGTATTGGAAGCGATGGTGTGGATTAGATCAGTGATGGGGCATGGTGTGGATATTATTCCATTAGTATTAGAAGCGATGGTGTGGACTAGATCAGTGATAGGGCATGCTGTGGATATTATTACATTAGTATTGGAAGCGATGGTGTGGATTAGATGAGTGTTAGGGCATGGTGTGGATATTATTACATTAGTATTGGAAGCGATGGTGTGGACTAGATCAGTGATAGGGCATGATGTGGATATCACTACATTAGTATTTGAAGCGATGGTGTGGATTAGATCAGTGATAGGGCATGGTGTGGATAGTATTACATTAGTATTAGAAGGGATGGTGTGGATTAGATGAGTGTTAGGGCATGGTGTGGATATTATTACATTAGTATTGGAAGCGATGGTGTGGACTAGATCAGTGATAGGGCATGCTGTGGATATTATTACATTAGTATTGGAAGCGATGGTGTGGAGTAGATCAGTGATAGGGCATTATGTGGATATTATTACATTAGTATTGGAAGCGATGGTGTGGATTAGATCAGTGTTAGGGCATGATGTGGATATTATTACGTTAGTATTAGAAGTGATGTTGTGGATTTGATGAGTGTTAGGGCATGCTGTGGATATTATTACATTAGTATTAGAAACAATGGTGTGGACTAGATCAGTGATAAGGCATGTTCTGGATATTATTACATTAGTATTGGAAGTGATGGTGTGGACTAGATCAGTGATAGTGCATGTTGTGGGTATTATTACATTAGTATTGGAAGCGATGGTGTGGATTAGATCAGTGTTAGGGCATGGTGTGGATATTATTAGGTTAGTATTAGAAGCGATGATGTGGATTAGATGAGTGTTATGGCATGCTGTGGATATTATTACATTAGTATTAGAAACGATGGTATGGACCAGATCAGTGATAGGACATGGTGTGGATATTATTACTTCAGCATTAGAAGCAAAGGTGGGGACTAGATCAGTGATAGGGCATGGTGTGGTTATTACTACATTAGTATTGGAAGCGATGGTGTGGACTAGATCAGTGATAGGGCATGATGTGGATATTACTACGTTAGTATTGGAAGCGATGGTGTGGACTAGATCAGTGATAGGGCATGGCGTGGATATTATTACATTACTATTGGAAGCGATGGTGTGGATTAGATGAGTGTTAGGGCATGGTGTGGATATTATTACATTAGTATTAGAAGCGATGGTGTGCATTAGATCAGTGATAGCGCAAGGTGTGGATATTATTACATTAGTATTGGAAGTGATGTTGTGGATTAGGTCAGTGATAGGGCACGGTGTGGATATTATTACATTAGTATTGGAAGCGATGGTGTGGACTAGATCAGTGATAGGGCATGATGTGGATATTACTACATTAGTATTGGAAGCGATGGTGTGGATTAGATCAGTGATACGGCATGGTGTGGATATTATTACATTAATATTGGAAGCGATGGTGTGGATTAGATCAGTGATACGGCATGGTGTGGATATTATTACATTAGTATTAGAAGGGATGGTGTGGATTAGATGAGTGGTAGGGCATGGTGTGGATATTATTACATTAGTATTTGAAGCGATGGTGTGGACTAGATCAGTGATAGAGCATTATGTGGAAATTACTACATTAGTATTGGAAGCGATGGTGTGGATTAGGTCAGTGATAGGGCATGGTGTGGATATTATTACATTAGTATTGGAAGCGATGGTGTGGATTAGATCAGTGATAGGGCATGGTGTGGATATTATTCCATTAGTATTAGAAGCGATGGTGTGGACTAGATCAGGGATAGGGCATGCGGTGGATATTATTACATTAGTATTGGAAGCGATGGTGTGGATTAGATGAGTGTTAGGGCATGGTGTGGATATTATTACATTAGTATTGGAAGCGATGGTGTGGACTAGATTAGTGTTAGGGCATGATGTGGATATTACTACATTAGTATTGGAAGCGATGGTGTGGATTAGATCAGTGATGCGGCATGGTGTGGATATTATTACATTAATATTGGAAGCGATGGTGTGGATTAGATCAGTGATAGGGCATGGTGTGTATATTATTACATTAGTATTAGAAGGGATGGTGTGGATTAGATGAGTGGTAGGGCATGGTGCGGATATTATTACATTAGTATTGGAAGCGATGATGTGGATTAGATCAGTGAGAGGGCATGGTGTGGATATTATTACATTAGTATTGGAAGCGATGGTGTGGACTAGATCAGTGATAGAGCATGATGGGGAAATTACTACATTAGTATTGGAAGCGATGGTGTGGATTAGGTCAGTGATAGGGCATGGTGTGGATATTATTACATTAGTATTGGAAGCGATGGTGTGGATTAGATCAGTGATAGGGCATGGTGTGGATATTATTCCATTAGTATTAGAAGCGATGGTGTGGACTAGATCAGGGATAAGGCATGCTGTGGATATTATTACATTAGTATTGGAAGCGATGGTGTGGATTAGATGAGTGTTAGGGCATGGTGTGGATATTATTACATTAGTATTGGAAGCGATGGTGTGGACTAGATCAGTGTTAGGGAATGATGTGGATATTACTACATTAGTATTGCAAGCGATGGTGTGGATTAGATCAGTGATAGGGCATGGTGTGGATATTATTACATTAGTATTAGAAGGGATGGTGTGGATTAGATGAGTGTTAGGGCATGGTGTGGATATTATTACATTAGTATTGCAAGCGATGGTGTGGATTAGATCACTAACAGGGCATGGTGTGGATATTATTACATTAGTATTAGAAGTGATGCTGTGGATATTATTACATTAGTATTACAAGAGATGGTGTGGACTAGATCAGTGATAGGGCATGCTGTGGATATTATTTCATTAGTATTGGAAGCGATGGTGTGGAGTAGATCAGTGATAGGGCATGATGTGGATATTATTACATTAGTATTACAAGCGATGGTGTGGACTAGATCAGTGATAGGGCATGCTGTGGATATTATTACATTAGGATTAGAAGGGATGGTGTGGATTAGATGAGTGGTAGGGCATGGTGTGGATATTATTACATTAGTATTGGAAGTGATGGTGTGGATTAGATCAGTGATAGGGCATGGTGTGGATATTATTACATTAGTATTGGAAGCGATGGTGTGGACTAGAATAGTGATAGGGCATGATGTGGATATTACTGCATTAGTGTTGGAAGCGATGGTGTGGATTAGATCAGTGATGGGGCACGGTGTGGATATTATTACATTAGTATTGGAAGCGATGGTGTGGACTAGATCAGTGATAGGGCATGATGTGGATATTACTACATTCGTATTGGAAGCGATGGTGTGGATTACATCAGTGATAGCGCATGGTGTGGATATTATTACATTAGTATTGGAAGCGATGGTGTGGATTAGATCAGTGATAGGGCATGGTGTGGATATTATTACATTAGTATTAGAAGCGATGGTGTGGACTAGATCAGTGATAGGGCATGGTGTGTATATTACTACATTAGTATTGGAAGCGATGGTGTGGATTAGATGAGTGTTAGGGCATGGTGTGCATATTATTACATTAGTATTGGAAGCGATGGTGTTGATTAGATCAGTGATAGCGCAAGGTGTGGATATTATTACATTAGTATTGGAAGTGATGCTGTGGATTAGATCAGTGATAGGGCATGGTGTGGATATCATTACATCAGTATTAGAAGCGATGGTGTGCATTAGATCAGTGATAGGTCATGATGTGGATATTATTACATTAGTATTAGAAGGGATGGTGTGGATTAGATGAGTGGTAGGGCATGGTGTGGATATTACTACATTACTATTAAAAGCAATGGTGTGGATTAGATCAGTGTTAGGGCATGGTGTGGATATTATTACATTAGTATTAGAAGCGATGGTGTGCATTAGATCAGTGGTAGGGCATGTTGTGGACATTATTACATTAGTATTAGAAGGGATGGTGTGGATTAGATGAGTGGTAGGGCATGGTGTGGATATTATTACATTAGTATTGGAAGCGATGGTGTGCATTAGATCAGTGATAGCGCATGATGTGGATATTATTACATTAGTATTAGAAGCGATGGTGTGCATTAGATCAGTGATAGGGCATGGTGTGGATATTATTATATTAGTATTAGAAGGGATGGCGTGGATTAGATGAGTGGTAGGGCATGGTGTGGATATTATTACGTTAGTATTGGAAGTGATGGTGTGGATTAGGTCAGTGATAGGGCACGGTGTGGATATTATTACATTAGTATTGGAAGCGATGGTGTGGACTAGATCAGTGATAGGGCATGATGTGGATATTACTACATTAGTATTGGAAGCGATGGTGTGGATTAGATCAGTGATACGGCATGGTGTGGATATTATTACATTAATATTGGAAGCGATGGTGTGGATTAGATCAGTGATAGCGCACGGTGTGTATATTATTACATTAGTATTAGAAGGGATGGTGTGGATTAGATGAGTGGTAGGGCATGGTGTGGATATTATTACATTGGTATTGGAAGCGATGGTGTGGATTAGATCAGTGAGAGGGCATGGTGTGGATATTATTACATTAGTATTTGAAGCGATGGTGTGGACTAGATCAGTGATAGAGCATTATGTGGAAATTACTACATTAGTATTGGAAGCGATGGTGTGGATTAGGTCAGTGATAGGGCATGGTGTGGATATTATTACATTAGTATTGGAAGCGATGGTGTGGATTAGATCAGTGATAGGGCATGGTGTGGATATTATTCCATTAGTATTAGAAGCGATGGTGTGGACAAGATCAGTGATAGGGCATGCTGTGGATATTATTACATTAGTATTGGAAGCGATGGTGTGGATTAGATGAGTGTTAGGGCATGGTGTGGATATTATTACATTAGTATTGGAAGCGATGGTGTGGACTAGATCAGTGATAGGGCATGATGTGGATATTACTACATTAGTATTTGAAGCGATGGTGTGGATTAGATCAGTGATAGGGCATGGTGTGGATAGTATTACATTAGTATTAGAAGGGATGGTGTGGATTAGATGAGTGTTAGGGCATGGTGTGGATATTATTACATTAGTATTGGAAGCGATGGTGTGGATTAGATCACTGATAGGGCATGGTGTGGATATTATTTCATTAGTATTAGAAGCGATGGTGTGAACTAGATCAGTGATAGGGCATGATGTGGATATTATTACATTAGTATTGGAAGCGATGGTGTGGACTAGATCAGTGATAGGGCATGCTGTGGATATTATTACATTAGTATTGGAAGCGATGTTGTGGAGTAGATCAGTGATAGGGCATTATGTGGATATTATTACATTAGTATTGGAAGCGATGGTGTGGATTAGATCAGTGTTAGGGCATGATGTGGATATTATTACGTTAGTATTAGAAGTGATGTTGTGGATTTGCTGAGTGTTAGGGCATGCTGTGGATATTATTACATTAGTATTAGAAACAATGGTGCGGACTAGATCAGTGATAAGGCATGTTCTGGATATTATTACATTAGTATTGGAAGTGATGGTGTGGACTAGATCAGTGATAGTGCATGTTGTGGGTATTATTACATTAGTATTGGAAGCGATGGTGTGGATTAGATCAGTGTTAGGGCATGGTGTGGATATTATTACGTTAGTATTAGAAGCGATGATGTGGATTAGATGAGTGTTATGGCATGCTGTGGATATTATTACATTAGTATTAGAAACGATGGTATGGACCAGATCAGTGATAGGACATGGTGTGGATATTATTACTTCAGCATTAGAAGCAAAGGTGGGGACTAGATCAGTGATAGGGCATGGTGTGGTTATTACTACATTAGTATTGGAAGCGATGGTGTGGACTAGATCAGTGATAGGGCATGATGTGGATATTACTACGTTAGTATTGGAAGCGATGGTGTGGACTAGATCAGTGATAGGGAATGGCGTGGATATTATTACATTACTATTGGAAGTGATGGTGTGGATTAGATGAGTGTTAGGGCATGGTGTGGATATTATTACATTAGTATTAGAAGCGATGGTGTGCATTAGATCAGTGACAGCGCAAGGTGTGGATATTATTACATTAGTATTGGAAGTGATGTTGTGGATTAGGTCAGTGATAGGGCACGGTGTGGATATTATTACATTAGTATTGGAAGCGATGGTGTGGACTAGATCAGTGATAGGGCATGATGTGGATATTACTACATTAGTATTGGAAGCGATGGTGTGGATTAGATCAGTGATACGGCATGGTGTGGATATTATTACATTAATATTGGAAGCGATGGTGTGGATTAGATCAGTGATACGGCATGGTGTGGATATTATTACATTAGTATTAGAAGGGATGGTGTGGATTAGATGAGTGGTAGGGCATGGTGTGGATATTATTACATTAGTATTTGAAGCGATGGTGTGGACTAGATCAGTGATAGAGCATTATGTGGAAATTACTACATTAGTATTGGAAGCGATGGTGTGGATTAGGTCAGTGATAGGGCATGGTGTGGATATTATTACATTAGTATTGGAAGCGATGGTGTGGATTAGATCAGTGATAGGGCATGGTGTGGATATTATTCCATTAGTATTAGAAGCGATGGTGTGGACTAGATCAGGGATAGGGCATGCTGTGGATATTATTACATTAGTATTGGAAGCGATGGTGTGGATTAGATGAGTGTTAGGGCATGGTGTGGATATTATTACATTAGTATTGGAAGCGATGGTGTGGACTAGATTAGTGTTAGGGCATGATGTGGATATTACTACATTAGTATTGGAAGCGATGGTGTGGATTAGATCAGTGATAGGGCATGGTGTGGATATTATTACATTAGTATTAGAAGGGATGGTGTGGATGAGGTGAGTGTTAGGGCATGGTGTGGATATTATTACATTAGTATTGCAAGCGATGGTGTGGATTAGATCACTAACAGGGCATGGTGCGGATATTATTACATTAGTATTAGAAGTGATGCTGTGGATATTATTACATTAGTATTACAAGCGATGGTGTGGACTAGATCAGTGATAGGGCATGCTGTGGATATTATTTCATTAGTATTGGAAGCGATGGTGTGGAGTAGATCAGTGATAGGGCATGATGTGGATATTATTACATTAGTATTAGAAGCGATGGTGTGGATTAGATGAGTGGTAGGGCATGGTGTGGATATTATTACATTAGTATTGGAAGCGATGGTGTGGACTAGATCAGTGATAGGGCATGATGTGGATATTACTACATTAGTATTGGAAGCGATGGTGTGGATTAGATCAGTGATGCGGCATGGTGTGGATATTATTACATTAGTATTGGAAGCGATGGTGTGGATTAGATCAGTGATAGGGCATGGTGTGTATATTATTACATTAGTATTAGAAGGGATGGTGTGGATTAGATGAGTGGTAGGGCATGGTGTGGATATTATTACATTAGTATTGGAAGCGATGATGTGGATTAGATCAGTGAGAGGGCATGGTGTGGATATTATTACATTAGTATTGGAAGCGATGGTGTGGACTAGATCAGTGATAGAGCATGATGTGGAAATTACTACAGTAGTATTGGAAGCGATGGTGTGGATTAGGTCAGTGATAGGGCATGGTGTGGATATTATTACATTAGTATTGGAAGTGATGCTGTGGATTAGATCAGTGATAGGGCATGGTGTGGATATTATTCCATTAGTATTAGAAGCGATGGTGTGGACTAGATCAGGGATAGGGCATGCTGTGGATATTATTACATTAGTATTGGAAGCGATGGTGTGGATTAGATGAGTGTTAGGGCATGGTGTGGATATTATTACATTAGTATTGGAAGCGATGGTGTGGACTAGATCAGTGGTAGGGCATGATGTGGATATTACTACATTAGTATTGGAAGCGATGGTGTGGATTAGATCAGTGATAGGGCATGGTGTGGATATTATTACATTAGTATTAGAAGGGATGGTGTGGATTAGATGAGTGTTAGGGCATGGTGTGGATATTATTACATTAGTATTGCAAGCGATGGTGTGGATTAGATCACTAACAGGGCATGGTGTGGATATTATTACATTAGTATTAGAAGTGATGCTGTGGATATTATTACATTAGTATTACAAGCGATGGTGTGGACTAGATCAGTGATAGGGCATGCTGTGGATATTATTTCATTAGTATTGGAAGCGATGGTGTGGAGTAGATCAGTGATAGGGCATGATGTGGATATTATTACATTAGTATTACAAGCGATGGTGTGGACTAGATCAGTGATAGGGCATGCTGTGGATATTATTACATTAGGATTAGAAGGGATGGTGTGGATTAGATGAGTGGTAGGGCATGGTGTGGATATTATTACATTAGTATTGGAAGTGATGGTGTGGATTAGATCAGTGATAGGGCATGGTGTGGATATTATTACATTAGTATTGGAAGCGATGGTGTGGACTAGAATAGTGATAGGGCATGATGTGGATATTACTACATTAGTGTTGGAAGCGATGGTGTGGATTAGATCAGTGATGGGGCACGGTGTGGATATTATTACATTAGTATTGGAAGCGATGGTGTGGACTAGATCAGTGATAGGGCATGATGTGGATATTACTACATTCGTATTGGAAGCGATGGTGTGGATTAGATCAGTGATAGCGCATGGTGTGGATATTATTACATTAGTATTGGAAGCGATGGTGTGGATTAGATCAGTGATAGGGCAGGGTGTGGATATTATTACATTAGTATTAGAAGCGATGGCATGGACTAGATCAGTGATAGGGCGTGGTGTGGATATTATTACATTAGTATTAGGAGCGATGGTGTGGACTAGAACAGTGATAGGGCATGATGTGGATATTATTACATTAGTATTGGAAGCGATGGTGTGGACTAGATCAGTGATAGGGCATGGTGTGGATAGTATTACATTAGTATTGGAAGCGATGGTGTGGACTAGATCAGTGATAGGGCATGGTGTCGATATTATTACATTAGTATTAGAAGCGATGGTGTGGATTAGATGAGTGTTAGGGCACGGTGTGGATATTATTACGTTAGTATTAGAAGGGATGGGGTGGACAAGATCAGTGATAGGGCATGGTGTGGATATCATTACATTAGTTTTGGAAGCGATGGTGTGGACTAGATCAGTGATAGGGCATGATGCAGATATTACTAAATTAGTATTGGAAGCGATGGTGTGGACTAGATCAGTGATAGGGCATGGTGTGTATATTACTACATTAGTATTGGAAGCGATGGTGTGGATTAGATGAGTGTTAGGGCATGGTGTGCATATTATTACATTAGTATTGGAAGCGATGGTGTTGATTAGATCAGTGATAGCGCAAGGTGTGGATATTATTACATTAGTATTGGAAGTGATGCTGTGGATTAGATCAGTGATAGGGCATGTTGTGGATATCATTACATCAGTATTAGAAGCGATGGTGTGCATTAGATCAGTGATAGGTCATGATGTGGATATTATTACATTAGTATTAGAAGGGATGGTGTGGATTAGATGAGTGGTAGGGCATGGTGTGGATATTACTACATTACTATTAAAAGCAATGGTGTGGATTAGATCAGTGTTAGGGCATGGTGTGGATATTATTACATTAGTATTAGAAGCGATGGTGTGCATTAGATCAGTGGTAGGGCATGTTGTGGACATTATTACATTAGTATTAGAAGGGATGGTGTGGATTAGATGAGTGGTAGGGCATGGTGTGGATATTATTACATTAGTATTGGAAGCGAGGGTGTGCATTAGATCAGTGATAGCGCATGATGTGGATATTATTACATTAGTATTAGAAGCGATGGTGTGCATTAGATCAGTGATAGGGCATGGTGTGGATATTATTACATTAGTATTAGAAGGGATGGCGTGGATTAGATGAGTGGTAGGGCATGGTGTGGATATTATTACGTTAGTATTGGAAGTGATGGTGTGGATTAGGTCAGGGATAGGGCACGGTGTGGATATTATTACATTAGTATTGGAAGCGATGGTGTGGACAAGATCAGTGATAGGGCATGATGTGGATATTACTACATTAGTATTGGAAGCGATGGTGTGGATTAGATCAGTGATACGGCATGGTGTGGATATTATTACATTAATATTGGAAGCGATGGTGTGGATTAGATCAGTGATAGCGCACGGTGTGTATATTATTACATTAGTATTAGAAGGGATGGTGTGGATTAGATGAGTGGTAGGGCATGGTGTGGATATTATTACATTGGTATTGGAAGCGATGGTGTGGATTAGATCAGTGAGAGGGCATGGTGTGGATATTATTACATTAGTATTTGAAGCGATGGTGTGGACTAGATCAGTGATAGAGCATTATGTGGAAATTACTACATTAGTATTGGAAGCGATGGTGTGGATTAGGTCAGTGATAGGGCATGGTGTGGATATTATTACATTAGTATTGGAAGCGATGGTGTGGATTAGATCAGTGATAGGGCATGGTGTGGATATTATTCCATTAGTATTAGAAGCGATGGTGTGGACTAGATCAGTGATAGGGCATGCTGTGGATATTATTACATTAGTATTGGAAGCGATGGTGTGGATTAGATGAGTGTTAGGGCATGGTGTGGATATTATTACATTAGTATTGGAAGCGATGGTGTGGACTAGATCAGTGATAGTGCATGATGTGGATATTACTACATTAGTATTTGAAGCGATGGTGTGGATTAGATCAGTGATAGGGCATGGTGTGGATAGTATTACATTAGTATTAGAAGGGATGGTGTGGATTAGATGAGTGTTAGGGCATGGTGTGGATATTATTACATTAGTATTGGAAGCGATGGTGTGGATTAGATCACTGATAGGGCATGGTGTGGATATTATTTCATTAGTATTAGAAGCGATGGTGTGAACTAGATCAGTGATAGGGCATGATGTGGATATTATTACATTAGTATTGGAAGCGATGGTGTGGACTAGATCAGTGATAGGGCATGCTGTGGATATTATTACATTAGTATTGGAAGCGATGGTGTGGAGTAGATCAGTGATAGGGCATTATGTGGATATTATTACATTAGTATTGGAAGCGATGGTGTGGATTAGATCAGTGTTAGGGCATGATGTGGATATTATTACGTTAGTATTAGAAGTGATGTTGTGGATTTGATGAGTGTTAGGGCATGCTGTGGATATTATTACATTAGTATTAGAAACAATGGTGTGGACTAGATCAGTGATAAGGCATGTTCTGGATATTATTACATTAGTATTGGAAGTGATGGTGTGGACTAGATCAGTGATAGTGCATGTTGTGGGTATTATTACATTAGTATTGGAAGCGATGGTGTGGATTAGATCAGTGTTAGGGCATGGTGTGGATATTATTACGTTAGTATTAGAAGCGATGATGTGGATTAGATGAGTGTTATGGCATGCTGTGGATATTATTACATTAGTATTAGAAACGATGGTATGGACCAGATCAGTGATAGGACATGGTGTGGATATTATTACTTCAGCATTAGAAGCAAAGGTGGGGACTAGATCAGTGATAGGGCATGGTGTGGTTATTACTACATTAGTATTGGAAGCGATGGTGTGGACTAGATCAGTGATAGGGCATGATGTGGATATTACTTCGTTAGTAGTGGAAGCGATGGTGTGGACTAGATCAGTGATACGGCATGGCGTGGATATTATTACATTAGTATTGGAAGCGATGGTGTGGATTAGATGAGTGTTAGGGCATGGTGTGGATATTATTACATTAGTATTGGAAGCGATGTTGTGGATTAGATGAGTGTTAGGGCATGGTGTGGATATTATTACATTAGTATTAGAAGCGATGGTGTGCATTAGATCAGTGATAGGTCATGATGTGGATATCATTACATCAGTATTAGAAGCGATGGTGTGCATTAGATCAGTGATAGGTCATGATGTGGATATTATTACATTAGTATTAGAAGGGATGGTGTGGATTAGATGAGTGGTAGGGCCTGGTGTGGATATTACCACATTACTATTAGAAGCATTGGTGTGGATTAGATCAGTTTTAGGGCATGGTGTGGATATTATTACATTAGTATTAGAAGCGATGGTGTGCATTAGATCAGTGGTAGGGCATGTTGTGGACATTATTACATTAGTATTAGAAGGGATGGTGTGGATTAGATGAGTGGTAGGGCATGGTGTGGATATTATTACATTAGTATTGGAAGCGATGGTGTGCATTAGATCAGTGACAGCGCATGATGTGGATATTATTACATTAGTTAGAAGCGATGATGTGCATTGGATCAGTGATAGGGCATGGTGTGGATATTATTACACTAGTATTAGAAGGGATGGCGTGGATTAGATGAGTGGTAGGGCATGGTGTGGATATTATTACGTTAGTATTGGAAGTGATGGTGTGGATTAGGTCAGTGATAGGCCACGGTGTGGATATTATTACATTAGTATTGGAAGCGATGGTGTGGACTAGATCAGTGATAGGGCATGATGTGGATATTACTACATTAGTATTGGAAGCGATGGTGTGGATTAGATCAGTAATACGGCATGGTGTGGATATTATTACATTAATATTGGAAGCGATGGTGTGGATTAGATCAGTGATAGGGCATGGTGTGTATATTATTACATTAGTATTAGAAGGGATGGTGTGGATTAGATGAGTGGTAGGGCATGGTGTGGATATTATTACATTAGTATTGGAAGCGATGGTGTGGATTAGATCAGTGAGAGGGCATGGTGTGCATATTATTACATTAGTATTTGAAGCGATGGTGTGGACTAGATCGGTGATAGAGCATTATGTGGAAATTACTACATTAGTATTGGAAGCGATGGTGTGGATTAGGTCAGTGATAGGGCATGGTGTGGATATTATTACATTAGTATTGGAAGCGATGGTGTGGATTAGATCAGTGATAGGGCATGGTGTGGATATTATTCCATTAGTATTAGAAGCGATGGTGTGGACTAGATCAGTGATAGGGCATGCTGTGGATATTATTACATTAGTATTAGAAGCGATGGTGTGAACTAGATCAGTGATAGGGCATGGTGTCGATATTATTACGTTAGTATTAGAAGCGATGGTGTGGATTAGATGAGTGTTATGGCATGCTGTGGATATTATTACATTAGTATTAGAAACGATGGTATGGACTAGATCATTGATAGGACATGGTGTGGATATTATTACTTCAGTATTAGAAGCAATGGTGGGGACTAGATCAGTGATAGGGCATGGTGTGGTTATTACTACATTAGTATTGGAAGCGATGGTGTGGACTAGATCAGTGATAGGGCATGATGTGGATATTACTTCGTTAGTAGTGGAAGCGATGGTGTGGACTAGATCAGTGATACGGCATGGCGTGGATATTATTACATTAGTATTGGAAGCGATGGTGTGGATTAGATGAGTGTTAGGGCATGGTGTGGATATTATTACATTAGTATTGGAAGCGATGGTGTTGATTAGATCAGTGATAGCGCAAGGTGTGCATATTATTACATTAGTATTGGAAGTGGTGGTGTGGATTAGATCAGTGATAGGGCATGGTATGTGTATTATTACGTTAGTATGAGAAGCGATGGTGTGCATTAGATCATTGATAGGTCATGGTGTGGATATTATTACATTAGTATTAGAAGCGATGTTGTGGATTAGATGAGTGTTAGGGCATGGTGTGGATATTATTACATTAGTATTGGAAGCGATGGTGTGGATTAGATGAGTGTTAGGGCATGGTGTGGATATTATTACATTAGTATTAGAAGCGATGGTGTGCATTAGATCAGTGATAGTGCATGATGTGGATATTATTACATTAGTATTCGAAGCGATGGTGTGGACTAGATCAGTGATCGGGCATGGTGTCGATATTATTACATTAGTATTAGAAGCGATGGTGTGGATTAGATGAGTGTTAGGGCACGGTGTGGATATTATTACGTTAGTATTAGAAGGGATGGGGTGGACAAGATCAGTGATAGGGCATGGTGTGGATATCATTACATTAGTTTTGGAAGCGATGGTGTGGACTAGATCAGTGATAGGGCATGATGTGGATATTATTACATTAGTATTGGAAGCGATGGTGTGGATTAGATGAGTGTTACGGCATGACGTGGATATTATTACATTAGTATTGGAAGCGATGATGTTGATTAGATCCGTGATAGGGCATGGTGTGGATATTATTACATTAGTATTGGAAGTGATGGTGTGGATTACATGAGTGTTAGGGCATGGTGTGGATATTATTACGTTAGTATTACAAGCGATGGTGTGGATTAGATGAGTGTTTGGGCATGCTGTGGATATTATTACATTACTGTTAGAGGTGATGGTGTGGACTAGATCAGTGATAGGGCATGGTGTGGATATTATTACATTAGTATTAGATGCGATGTTGGGGACTAGATCAGTGATAGGGCATGGTGTGGATATTATTAGTATTGCAAGCGATGGTGTGGACTAGATCAGTGATAGGGCATGATGCGGATATTACTAAATTAGTATTGGAAGCGATGATGTGGACTAGATCAGTGATAGGGCATGGTGTGTATATTACTACATTAGTATTGGAAGCGATGGTGTGGATTAGATGAGTGTTAGGGCATGGTGTGGATATTATTACATTAGTATTGGAAGCGATGGTGTGGATTAGATCACTGATAGGGCATGGTGTGGATATTATTTCATTAGTATTAGAAGCGATGGTGTGAACTAGATCAGTGATAGGGCATGCTGTGGATATTATTACATTAGTATTAGAAGCAATGGTGTGCATTAGATCAGTGATAGGGCATGATGTGGATATCATTACATCAGTATTAGAAGCGATGGTGTGCATTAGATCAGTGATAGGTCATGATGTGGATATTATTACATTAGTATTAGAAGGGATGGTGTGGATTAGATGAGTGGTAGGGCATGGTGTGGATATTACTACATTACTATTAGAAGCATTGGTGTGGATTAGATCAGTGTTAGGGCATGGTGTGGATATTATTACATTAGTATTAGAAGCGATGGTGTGCATTAGATCAGTGGTAGGGCATGTTGTGGACATTATTACATTAGTATTAGAAGGGATGGTGTGGATTAGATGAGTGGTAGGGCATGGTGTGGATATTATTACATTAGTATTGGAAGCGATGGTGTGCATTAGATCAGTGATAGCGCATGATGTGGATATTATTACATTAGTATTAGAAGCGATGGTGTGCATTAGATCAGTGATAGGGCATGGTGTGGATATTATTACATTAGTATTAGAAGGGATGGCGTGGATTAGGTGAGTGGTAGGGCATGGTGTGGATATTATTACGTTAGTATTGGAAGTGATGGTGTGGATTAGGTCAGTGATAGGGCACGGTGTGGATATTATTACATTAGTATTGGAAGCGATGGTGTGGACTAGATCAGTGATAGGGCATGATGTGGATATTACTACATTAGTATTGGAAGCGATGGTGTGGATTAGATCAGTGATACGGCATGGTGTGGATATTATTACATTAATATTGGAAGCGATGGTGTGGATTAGATCAGTGATAGGGCATGGTGTGTATATTATTTCATTAGTATTAGAAGGGATGGTGTGGATTAGATGAGTGGTAGGGCATGGTGTGGATATTATTACAGTAGTATTGGAAGTGATGGTGTGGATTAGATCACTGATAGGGCATGGTGTGGATATTATTTCATTAGTATTAGAAGCGATGGTGTGAACTAGATCAGTGATAGGGCATGGTGTGGATATTATTACATTAGTATTGGAAGCGATGGTGTGGACTAGATCAGTGATAGGGCATGCTGTGGATATTATTACATTAGTATTGGAAGCGATGGTGTGGAGTAGATCAGTGATAGGGCATTATGTGGATATTATTACATTAGTATTGGAAGCGATGGTGTGGATTAGATCAGTGTTAGGGCATGATGTGGATATTATTACGTTAGTATTAGAAGTGATGTTGTGGATTTGATGAGTGTTAGGGCATGCTGTGGATATTATTACATTAGTATTAGAAACAATGGTGTGGACTAGATCAGTGATAAGGCATGGTGTGGATATTATTACGTTAGTATTGGAAGCGATGGTGTGGACTAGATCAGTGATAGGGCATGTTGTGGGTATTATTACATTAGTATTGGTAGCGATGGTGTGGATTAGATCAGTGTTAGGGCATGGTGTGGATATTATTACGTTAGTATTAGAAGCGATGATGTGGATTAGATGAGTGTTATGGCATGCTGTGGATATTATTACATTAGTATTAGAAACGATGGTATGGACTAGATCATTGATAGGACATGGTGTGGATATTATTACTTCAGTATTAGAAGCAATGGTGGGGACTAGATCAGTGATAGGGCATGGTGTGGTTATTACTACATTAGTATTGGAAGCGATGGTGTGGACTAGATCAGTGATAGGGCATGATGTGGATATTACTACGTTAGTAGTGGAAGCGATGGTGTGGACTAGATCAGTGATAGGGCATGGCCTGGATATTATTACATTAGTATTGGAAGCGATGGTGTGGATTAGATGAGTGTTAGGGCATGGTGTGGATATTATTACATTAGTATTGGAAGCGATGGTGTTGATTAGATCAGTGATAGCGCAAGGTGTGGATATTATTACATTAGTATTGGAAGTGATGGTGTGGATTAGATCAGTGATAGGGCATGGTGTGTGTATTATTACGTTAGTATGAGAAGCGATGGTGTGCATTAGATCAGTGATAGGTCATGGTGTGGATATTATTACATTAGTATTAGAAGCGATGTTGTGGATTAGATGAGTGTTAGGGCATGGTGTGGATATTATTACATTAGTATTGGAAGCGATGGTGTGGATTAGATGAGTGTTAGGGCATGGTGTGGATATTATTACATTAGTATTGGAAGCGATGGTGTGGATTAGATGAGTGTTAGGGCATGGTGTGGATATTATTACATTAGTATTAGAAGCGATGGTGTGCATTAGATCAGTGATAGGGCATGATGTGGATATTATTACGTTAGTATTAGAAGCGATGGTGTGCATTAGATCAGTGATAGGGCATGGTGTGGATATTATTACATTAGTATTAGAAGGGATGGTGTGGATTAGATGAGTGGTAGGGCTTGGTGGGGATATTATTACATTAGTATTAGAAGCGATGGTGTGCATTAGATCAGTGATAGGTCATGATGTGGATATTATTACATTGGTATTAGAAGGGATGGTATGGATTAGATGAGTGTTAGGGCATGGTGTGGATATTACTACATTAGTATTGGAAGCGATGGTGTGGATTAGATCAGTGATAGGGCATGGTGTGGATATTATTACATTAGTATTGCAACCGATGGTGTGGATTAGATCAGTGATAGGGCATGGTGTGGATATTATTACATTAGTATTGGAAGCGATGGTGTGGACTAGATCAGTGATAGGGCATGGTGTGGATATTATTACATTAGTATTGGAAGCGATGGTGTGGATTACATCAGTGTTAGGGCACGGTGCGAATATTATATGGGTGTTAGGGCACGGTGTGGATATCATAGTAATGTAGAGCACAGTGTGATTATTATATTAGAGGCCACTGTAAGAATATATATTAGCAGCCACTGTGTCTTGGACGTTGACCATGATACTAGGGTATACTCCAAACAGTGAGATTTGGGGGTTTTATTTTTCTAGATTAATTTCTTCCTCTGCTGAGTACTCTAAAGACTCACTCCTTGGCACTCAGGGCCGTGGACAGGAGCTTTTTACTCACCAATGAAGAACACCAAATTAACATGACCCTCGTGCTGCCCTGAGGAAGTTGAAGCTCCTCGCTGCTTCTGGCACCTCAGCGGGAAGTTGGTTGGGGCGGGATCGCGCGCCCTCTGGTGGAGCCATGGTTCAGCACAGACGCTCTTGCTCACAGTTTCTCGGCGGATGTGCGCCCCCTCCTGGCTGTCCTGAAATACCTATAAAATTCAATATTCAGTTTATTCAGTGTCATAATTTTGGAAATTCAAACCGAAATAAAGGCCACTATATCCATCCCTTTCGCATAAATGGTGATGGAAGAATTATTTGGAAGCCATATAGAATGAAGTGACTCTATACACAAATTAAAACACAAAAACCTACTCAAAATAGTCCAGAGACTACAACTTGAAATGCAAAACTATAAATAATCTAAAAGAAAACCTAAGAGACATTGGATTTTGTGTTGAGTTTTAACACACAGCATCAAGTGCCAATTCGTGAAAATACTGAGAACAGACTTTATAAAACTAAATTTTCTACTATGAAAAACCCTATTCAGAGAACAAAAAGACAAGACACACTGTGAGAAGATATTTACAAAATACAAACGTGATTTTAAAAACTGTATTGAAAATACACAAACAACTCTTCAAACAAACACTAAGAAAACTAAAAACCCAAATAAAACTGGGTAAATATCTGAACAGACATCCAGCCAAATAAAATGCATAGATAGCAGGCCAGGTGTGGTGGCTCATGCCTATAACCCCAGCACTTTGGGAGGCTGAGGCGGGTGAGTCACCTGAGGTCAGGAATTTGAGATCAGCCTGGCCAACACAGTGATACCCTCTCTCTACTAAAAATACAAACAAATTAGCCAGGCATGGTGGTGGGTGCCTGTAATCCCAGCTACTTGGGAGGCTGATGCAAGAGAATTGCTTGAACATCGGAGGTGGAGGTTGCAGTGAGCCAAGATCACGCCACTGCACTCCAGCCTGAGTGACAGAACGAGACTCTATCTCAATAAAAAAAAAAGAAAAAAGAAAAAAAAGAAAATATACAGATAGCACATAATCACACAAAAGGACGCTCAATATATCTCATTAGGAGACTGGAAATTAAAATAATGCTGAGATATCACTGCACACCTAGTACAACTGTGGGACTCTTAAAAAAGCTCAACAGTAACAATTGGAGGTTGAAGAACAATAGGTACGGCCATTCATTACTGGCAGAATGCATGAATGGGTACAGCCACTTTGGGAAACAGTTTGACAGTTTTTCCCAAAGATAAACAAGTCTTACCTTACAATCCAACAAATGCACCCCTAAATTGTGTATGTTTAGACAGCTGCTTTGAAAAATTATGTTCAAACAAAAACTAGCATGTAATTATATACGAGCCACTCTACTCATCATGGCCAAAACTTGAAGTAATCAGAACATTCTTCAATAGCTGAATGCATAATCAATTTGAAGTACAACCATGCAATGGAATGCCATTCACCAACAGAAAGGAATGAACTGTCAATCCATGAAAAGAAATGAATGAATCTTGCATTTATGTTGCTAAGTAAAGGGTGGCAGTATGAAGATGCTATACATTATATGACTCCATTCATATGACATTCTGGAAAAAGCACAACCAAAGAGATGATAGTCAGATCAGTGACTGTCTGGGGTGGGGATTTGAAGTATTCTGTATGCTACTTCAGTAGTGGATATCTGACAGTATGCATTTGATAAAACCCACAGAATTTTAATGCACAAAGAACAAATCACAATCTACACAAATTAAATTATTTAGGATGTGGAAGTATCTAAGGACAAAATACAGAGTGCAACCAAGAATCTAACTGTATTACCAATGTATGTTGCAAGTGGTGGGCCAAAGGTGCTGAGCTGGAAATGAGTAGAATCCATAGACTAAAAACAAAATGTACTATATACATGAACAGTGGACTCTATTTTATAAAGTTATTTCCCATAGGGATAATAGTTAATTTTGAAACCACTATATCTGTAAAAAGAAAAATAACCATGATTTTCCTCTATACTATCAACATTCCACTTTTAACAGCAAATTGTGTGGGGGGGTGGGTGTTTCCCACACCAACCAATTTTCCAACTCTCTGGAAAACAATTGGGTATCCTGTAATTCAACTGTGACACTGATTACCTGGAGTTAGTATACACCCTACAGGTTAAGGGCTTAGTAACACCAGACTGTTCACAACCTCAGATGCCAATCACAAGTAATGAATCCCCAGTTTACCCAAACTTCTATATAACTTGGCTAGAAACTAGGCATTCCTACACCCCCTCTTCAGGTTTGACAATTTGCTATGATGGCTTATGGAACTAGGAAATACTTACTTATGTTTACCAGTTATTATGGTCTCAATGTGTGTACACCCCCACCCCAAATTCCTATTTTGAAATGTAATCCCCAAAGGGATGGTATTCAGAGGTAACCGAGAGGTGATCGGATCATGAGGGTGCTGTCCTCATGAATGAAACCAGTGCCCTTATAAAAGCGTCTAGGAGCCCGTTTCCCCATTCTGCCATGTCACGACATGCTAGAAGGCACTATCTATGATAGATGAGCCCTCACTAGACATCAAATCTGTCAGCCTTGATCTGGAACTTTCCAAATTCCATATTTTAGGAATTTTTATGGAAGCTTCATCATGTAGACATGACAGATTATTAACTCAATTTCCAGTCCCTTCACACCCTCAAAGGATTGCATGTTAAGCTAAAAGTTACAACCTTCTTATCATGGCTTGGTCTTCCTGGTGACCATCCCCATCCTGAAACCATCCAGGAACTCACAGAGTGTCCTTATTAGAACAGAAGCCATTCCTATTATCCAGGAGATTCCAAGAGATTTAGGAACTCTGCATCAGGAACCAGGGCCAAAGACCAAATATTAGAACACAAGATGCTCCTACTGTTCAGGAAATTGTAATAGTTTTAGGAGCTCTGTACCAGGAACTGCAGACACAGACCAAACATATATTTCTTATTAAGTCCCAACCTGGAATCTTGATCAAGAATGAATTCCTTGTTCCCAATGGTACAAGGGATGAAATAAATGGCAGATAGATAGTAGGAGCCAGGTTCCTCACTATTACAGTGAGAAGTTACAGATAAAAAATAGGGAAGCCTAGAATGATCTCTGTCATAATGAGTCAGAATATATATATACAACATAAGTATAAACTCACATTTAGCTTAACATATACACAGATGGTTCCACATAGAAACCTTTATAATTAAGTGGGTACATATAAGTTAGAAGACACACATATATTTCTTTGCACTGTCAGCTGTAAGTGTCATGATGCAATGACCACATTTAGTGTCCAGATGTAAGTTTTTCATACCATTCTCTAACAAAAGAAATCAGGGCTATTAGAAGAAATAGCTGAAACTAGGACTGGGACAGAAAATATATGAGCCAGGGTACTTTTGAAGTAACAGAAATAAATTATTAAAAAAACATGAAATTATGTAAAAGGAGCCAGTGGAAAGAGCTACCAATGGCCACAGGTATGAACAAAGAGCAACAAAATACTATAGAATTAGATAACAACCAAAAGATTAAAGTAACTATCTGTGGATCCATACTGGTATAAATAAATGATTAAACAGATATGCAAATGGGCTGAATAGAAATCTCTTATACAGAAGAATTCCAAATACCTGATATAGACACTCAGCCATCAAGGAGGTGGGGCTAACTCCCCACTCCTTAAGTATGAGCTCTGCATGATGACTTCCTCCAAAAGCATACATACAATATAGACATGGGAAAAAAGTAACTTCACAGTGAAAAACCTGAAAACACTGCCTCAACCAAGTGATAAAAGTTAACATTAATGGTGATAACACATCTTGAGAGCATGAAGTGACTAGACTAGCACTTGCAAACCAAAAATAAAATTCAAAGATCTTTCCCACAACCACCTCTCCACCAGGGGACACCAAAGTTAACCTGGAAGACTGGTTCAGGCTATGATGGGAAAGAGGTGGTCAGACATGCCTCAGTATGCCCTCCTCCCTTTTGGAATTCAGGAAAAGCCAATCAGCATTTAACATCAACACGACCTTAAATCTGATAAGAAACATTTACAATCTATTCTCTCTGAAGCCTGCTACCTGGAAGCTTCATCTCCATGATAAAACCTTGGTCTCCATAACCCCTTATCATAACCCAGACACTCCTTTCTATTGATAGTAAGTCTTTCAACAAACTGCCAATGAGAAAAATTTTAAATGTACCTATAACCTGGAAGCCCCACCCAACCCTAATCCTTTGGGTTGTCCCACCTTTCTGGACCGAACCAATATATATCTTAAATACACTTGATTGATGTCTCCTATCTCCCTAAAATGTATAGAACCAACCTGCACCCCAACGACCTTGGGCACATGTTCTCAGGGTCTCCTGAGGGCTGTGTCATGGGCCATGGTCACTCATATTTGGCTCAGAATACATCTCTTCAAATATTTTATGGTCTTTGACTCTTTTTGCGGACACACTACACATCTGCTCTGCTTCCCCCAAACCCCTAAACCCAGGCTGATTACGAGAAAAACCCCAAGTAAACCACAATGGAGGACATTCTACACAATACCTGACCAATCCTCCTAACACTGTTCCAGGTCCTCAGAAGTAAAGTCTGAGAGACTGCCACAGCCAAGAACAGCCTGACATGATGACTAAATGTCCTATGGGATCCTAGATAGGATCCTGGGAGAGAAAAAGGCAGAACTAAGGGAAACCAAATAAGATGTGAGCTTATTTAATAATATAGTAATATCCAGTCATTAACTATGACAAGAAATGATATAAGATGTTGGTCAGGAGTGGTGGCTCATGCCTGTAATCCCAGCACTTTGGGAGGCTGAGGCGGGCGGATCACCTAAGATCAGGAGTTCAAGACCAGCCTGGCCAACGTGGTGAAACCTCATCTCTACTAAAAATACAAAAATTAGCCGGGCGTGATGGCAGGCGCCTGTAAAACCAGCTACTCAGTAGGCTGAGGCAGGAGAATTGCTTGAACCTGGGAGGCGGAGGTTGCAGTGAGCCGAGATCACGCCACTGCACTCCAGCCTGGTTGAGACTCTGTCTGAAAAAAAAAAAAAAAAAAAGATGTTAAACCTATCTGATACATGTTGATATGTTAAAAAGAGGGGAAACTAGGTTGCGTCTACACGGGAAATCTGCATTTTCTTCCCAATTTCTGTATGAATCTAAAACTAATTTAAAATAAAACCTCTATTTAAAAATTGTAATTTTTTCAGATATCTGCTAAATTATTTCACCTAAAAATTAATAATTGGCAGTAACTACTCCTACTTTTAAAAATAAGAGCATTCATGATACTGCAAAGTAAATTATACAGACTAATACATACTTTCAAAGAAACGCCCCTTTTACATGTTTTATGTTAAGATAACATATATGTGTAAACATGGTCGTATCATTTTTCTTATGGTGTAGTTCACTCTCTAAGAAAGCTGGTCATCTTAGAACCAGGGAAAAAAATTCACATTTTGGAGACTATTTCAATTTACGGCTGGATGTTTTCAAAGTATGACTTTGTGAAAAAAAAAAAAAGTTCAAATTGATTCCTTGTGACTGGATCACTTATTCTAATGAATGCTTGCCTTTATTTTGTTTCCCAGCATTTCTTTCAGCTACGATACAACAGAAGCAAATATTTGCCACTGGAAAAAATATTCAAAGACACTCTTAGGTTAATCTATAGCTGATGACAGTCAGTCTAGTCTACATAGCAAGCGGCTTCAAGATATGATTATTTAGCTAAGCGGGAAATGGGACGTGACTGCTGCCTCATTCCCACGCCTCTCTGGACCTGATAATTTAGAGGAAGCTCACATTTGCAAGATAAAAATTTTCTTTTCCTTCTCAGTATTAAATATGCTGTCACAATAGAAGAAAGCTTTACTGACTTCTTAAATGATGTGTTGAGACCGGAAACCTAAAATGATAGTTACTGAGAATAGTGCTAATGCCCTAAGTTTTTAGTCACACCCTCACCTAGGTAGGAACCTAACCAAAAGGGGAGAACTGTTGAACAAATTACGGGAGGTCATTGTTTTGGTCACAACTCCTGCATTAGGCCACACTGAGCAGGCAAAACCAGAATGGAGACACTCACGCTGAATGACACACAACGAAGCTGAAACTTTAAGGAAGTAGATAGATCCCAAAAGAGCTCCCTTTTTCCCTGAAGAGATTCCAGTCTACCTGAGTCAGCATAAAGAAGTCCCCTCTGCTTTAATTCTTACCAAAACAAGTAACTTGAAGTAATCTGATATTAACAAATCAGTTGTTATTTTCTATTGCTCTATTTCCGCCTTACACAACACAGTGTTCTGCTATTGCCCAGAGGGCACTGAGACCAAATAAAACTTGAAAATGCCACACTGAAAGCAAATAAGTCCTAATAACTCAACTTACAACGATAACAAAGAGTGACACCAATGCCCAAAGTTTTGATCAATATCTCAAAATTGAGAGGCTGACCAAAAGGGAGGAATTCTTACATCAAACAACATTTGGGCTTTAGAAGCCTCCCAAGGAGTCCTTGTAAAGAGTCGCGGCCGGGCACCGTGGCTCACGCCTGTAATCCCGGCACTTTGGGAGGCCGAGACGGGTGGCTCATGAGGTCAGGAAATCGAGACCATCATGGCTTACAAGGTGAAACCCAGTCTCTACTAAAAAAAAAAATACAAAAAAATTAGCGGGACTTGGTGGCGGCAGCCTGCAGTCCCAGCTACTCGGGAGGCCGGGACAGGAGAATGGCATGAACCCGGGAGGCGGAGCTTGCTGTGAGCTGAGATCGCGCCACTGCACTCCAGCCTGGGCGACAGAGCGAGACTCCGCCTAAAAAAAGAAGAAGAAGAAGAAGAAGAAGAAGAAGAAGAAGAAGAAGAAGAAGAAGAAGAAGAAGAAGAATCGCAACCTAATTTACTATAGAAACAAACTGAAAACCTGACTTGGGAATGTATCATTGTAACAAATAGCGGCGGTTCAGCCAATCACATCAGCCGAGTGTCAGTCAATGGCCGGCAGCCAGCTGTTCAAAACAAGTTCCAAGAAGGCAAATCCGGGCTGTAACCAGGTCTGTAACCAATCCAGCCACCTCTGTACCTCACTTCTGTTTTCTGTATGTCACTTTTTTTCTCTGGCTATAAATTTAACCTGCACATATTGTGTGGCAGATCATTCTGAACCATTTTTGGTCTGGACTGCTGCCTGATTCTAGAACCACAAAAAAAAAGCCAATTAAGATCTGCAAACCCACATTTGTTGTAATTTTGTATTTTAACAGTTGTGCCCTACAAAAGACATTAAGCTGAAATTAATCAAAAATCATTTACGGTCATGATTAGGTCATAAAAAATTGTCAAACATAACAATTCTTCAAAAAAAGCTAAAAAGTATTTTTTAAAAATATTGTTGATGGAAAAAAGAGAGCAAAAGTAGATAGGAAAATTATGTACAAAACTAAAAACAGAGGAGAAATTAAAAGTCAAATAATTGCATCAAACTGGAAACCTAGAAAAAAATGGGTGATTTCCTAGTAAAAATACACATTAACAAAATGGGCACTGAAATAAGGCAACTATGAATATACCAATTAGCATAGAAAAGCTAAGAAAGGTCCTTAAAGATCTCCCAGTGGAAAAAGGCCCCAGGACCATCTGGGTCCATAGCTTAGTGTAAGCTGACTTAAATAAATGTGATTTTACACTCATGCATTGCATACATATGATGGTGGTCCCATGAGATAAAAATGGAGCTGAAAAATTCCTTCCTAGCCATCTTGTCATAAGCTCATGGCTCAAAGCATTACCTTTTCTCTGTTTTGATACCATGAAAGGAAAATAAATCTCAGGACCCCCAAATCACTAAGCCAAGGGAAAAGTCAAGCTGGGAGCTATGTCAGGCAAACCTGCCCTCATTCTATTCCTAACTAAGATAGCTACAAAGATAAAAAGCTACATACCTCACTCACAATTTGCCCACAAAGAATTTCCTTTTGGACAAAGGACAGACAGCACTCAAAGTCATCCCTCACCTGAGACAGATGCATATCTGATTGCTTCCTCTGCCCTATTATTTATGTAAAAATGCAGATTCATTGAGCCAGACTAAATTGTGTATTCAGTGGAAGGCTGATCAAGGATTCAAAAGAATGCAACCTTTTGTCTCCAACCTACTTCTGACCTGGAAGCACCCCCACTTCCTGCTTCCAGTTGTCCCGCCTTACTGGGCCAAATGACTGTATATCTTACACTTCTCATCTATCCCTAAAATGTACAAAAGCAAGCTCTACCCTGGCCACCTTGGACACATGTCGTCAGGACCTCCTGAGGCTGTGTCAAGGGTGTGTCCTTAATCTTGGCAAAATAAGCTTTCTAAATTGACTGAGACCTGTCTCAGATATTCTGGGATCACAATCTACAATCACCATGGTGTTATAAATGACTGCAGCATTCAGTACAGAGACATGCTGTACAGGTTCGTAGCCTGGGAGCAATAGGCTATACTATGTAACTTAGGTGTGGAGTGGGCTACACCATTTAAGTTTTATAAGGACACTCTACAGTGTTCACACAAAGATGAAATCACCTAAGGATAGATTTCTCAGAAAGTATAACATCGTTACGAGATGCCTGAGTGTACTTTAAATGGTCAAAGCCTAGGAGAAAAAAAGAAACTTAACTCTTGTTATGGGTTAATAACAAAGCTTAAGAGAGTTAACATAGTTCATCTAATCTAAGATGCCAATGATTAAAAAACATTATTTTATGCACCATCACAAATAGGTTGCCAATTAAACCGACTTTCTGAATAACACACAAATGTGAATTTACTTCTATTAATGCCAGGAAAGTAAAATGAAAAATAAATTATGGTTTTGACATGTTAAAGCAAATAAGGCGGGGGTTAGCCTGAGGCCTTCCCTAAGCAAACAGAAACCGAACTTGGAGGCATTTGAACTGACTTAAAAAAATTAACAAACCAACCACAGTCAATGCCAAAAAGCTCAGCAGCCAGTTGGCTGTATGACTAGGGACGCTGAGGGAACCATTCCCACAACAGGCGGTCGCCTAGCTGGAGCCACTGAGGAGCCTCACTTAGGGGCCACCCTAAGAGCTCAAAGCCCCAAGCCGATTTCCGTTCTGGTGCTTCCTGCGTGATTCATGAACCATTCCTTCGCTGAAATAAACTCCGCTTAAATTTATTGTACCTAAAATCCTTTTAACAGACAAAGTCCAGTATTTACACTTAAAATACGGTTGTGAAAACTCACATCTACATCTGCTCTTCAATATTTTTCAAGTACTTTAACACTCTAAGAAAAACGAGCCACTGGAACGCAAATAAAAGCAAGTCGTGGGGTGCGCGTCTCCCTGGGGCTCTCCATGTTGCCCTCAGGGTTTCTCCCTTCTCTGTCCCGGATCCACCCCAAACAAACCCAAATTGGTCAAAAATTAAAAAATGAAACAACTCAGGTATGCTGTAATAATGAATAACAAAGCCACTTAATGATGGGCCACTTTGTAAAATAAAATAAATACAACTTGAGAAAGTGGAGCGCGAGGCAGCGCGGCCTCCTCAACGCTGAGCCGGGACAGAAAGCTTTTTCCTCACCTTTCCTCGGGCAGCCTCGGGGACCATGAAGCCACAGCTTCCCCAGTCGTTCCTGAGGAGCTGAGGAGAAGGAGGCTGGGTCGTCCCTGGCCACGGTCCCCAGGTGTTCCTATAGAGCCAGCGGCGTCTCCCGAGTGGGTCCTGAGGAGGAGGAGGCTGGGTCCTCTCAGGTGTCCCTGTAGGGATGGAGGCGTCTCCTGCGTAGGTCCTGAGGAGGCGGCTCGGCTCCGCCCCCTGGAGCCGCAGGGCGTCTGTGCCGGAACCCGGGCGCCTCTTGAGGCTCTGTGAGGCGGCATCGCGCCCCCTGACGGCCGTCGCAGGCGGTGCAGGATGCTCAGGTGCTCGCGGTCGAGCTGTGGCCTCGCCCCTCCGGTGAATCTCCGAAGTTCACTGTTCTGACAATTACACGCCATGGCTTTTGAAAAACCAGCTGAGGCCGGGCGCGGTGGCTCACGCCTGTAATCCCAGCACTTTGGGAGGTCGAGGCGGGCGGATCGCGAGGTCAGCAGATCGAGACCATCCTGGCTAACACGGTGAAACCCCGTCTCTACAAAAAAATAATAAATAAAAAATTAGCCAGGAGTGGTGGCGGCGCCTATAGTTCCAGTTACTCGGGAGGCTGAGGCAGGAGAATCGCTTGAACCCGGGAGGGGGAGGTTTCAGGGAGCCTCCTCTAAACAGAAAAGACCGACCCCCCAGTCAGTGTTTTATTTTCCCTGATGACCGCAGTCCATGAACTTATGGAACAATAACGTAATTAGGCTCTTGGACCCAGGGAAGTAGCTCCATGCCACCTGCCCTCATTTGCTGAGCATTTTGGTTTCTCGGATCTGCTACTCAGTTTCCAGTCTCTTCCTCCCTGCCAATGCTGCCAGCGTGCCTCTTCTGCAAGCAGCAACCGCCTTCCACCTTCCATTCTCTACTCTTTAGCCATCATCTGGCTGGACTTTTCAGAACGGACTGCAAAGGAGAATAAACTGGCTGAGTCTGAGGGTGCACTCACGTGCAAAGTTGCAAGCTTTAATGTACCCATCTTGGCAGATTTTGGCTCCTTAGAGTTCTTTCTCATTTGGGGATCTCATGTGCCCTCTCATGAGGTGGGCTCGCTGACTGTCTGCGCTGGTGGCATCTGGCAGCACCTTGTCAAGTGCGCCTAGGTAAGAACCTGGCTGCACCTGATGCTTAGCCAAATGGGGAGCCCACAGTTCTGTGTATCAGGTGATGTTTAATCTCTGGAGGTTAGTGAACGTGAGGGAGCGATACTGTCTGGGACTGTCCACATATTGCGTCTGAGTCACTGAAGGAAAAGAATGTAGGGTCTGTTTGCTGGGACTGGACACCTCCATAATCACATGCTCTGTGAAATGCAGGCAGGAGATCTCGCTTTCTACCTCTGGGATGGGAGTGTGCAGTTTCAGAATGAGACTAGCTCACATAACTGACTATTTGGGAAAGAGAAATGAAATCAGATGCAGCAATTTAATATCCACTAAGATGATATCTTAATCACAAACACTCCTCTGGTTTTTAGAAATGTGAATGTTATTTACACTAGGTTAAAAAACCTGAATATCCAACAGCATGACACCGACTAAAGAAATACTGGCGCACTCTGGAACCTTGCACACCACTTATTGGCATGGGAACAATGGGAACACGCCTATGCAAAGATGTGCATGGAAATTAGAAGAATGCAACACTGTAGAACAGATGTGACTAGGTGCATGATCAAGAGCACACAAGACCAAGCCTGCCTCTGCACACACAAGACCGCGCCTGAGTCTGCACCACGTGACGGGACCATTGTGGAGCAAGCCTGGGAGATTCTGATGTAGGCAGCAGAGGCGTCACTTAGGGACCAGACTTCCGTGGGAAACCACCATCTCCTTCCAACCCAGATGCACTTCGTGGGAAACGCGAGCAGATGAAGGTCATGTAGGAGACGAAAGAACTCGCTCCCCAAGCCCATAGGCCTTCGTCCTCCACCCATGGACCGAAGCATCTTGTTAGATGACGGCCGCCCGCAGCCAGGGCTGGCGGAGAACCTGCCATGGAGCAGAGGTCCGTAAAGAACTGCTGACTGTCACTGTCCCTACTTGGGGGCCACTGGGGGATCTGACGCATCTCACTACCCTTTGTAAAGGAATTATTGAAAATGTCAGCCCTCTAACAAGGCATAGGTTGATTAGTTACAGGATTTAACATTTCTATTTTAAAAGGCAGCATTGAAGAATGTCTTTACAAAGGCTGTACAAAACCTGCCATATTCTTTGTCACACAGATTGACTCATGTGCAATGCAGCCATTTAATGAAACACTGGCATTTACCAGATGTAAACTTATTAGCAGACGACAACTAGAAATAGTGTGCTGGATGTGCCCGTTTATTTATATGAATATAACCATCTCTCTAGATGCATCGAAAGATACACAACATGAGATCCACTTTATTTCTACAAGTTTATGATCAGGTGGTCAGGACAGGGAAAGAAGAGGAAAAAACTTTAAATCATGGACCTTTATTCTTAGACACCTTTATCCTACATACACAAGGGACATGCATGGTTGAAATAACGGAAACAAGGTGGATAAAAGTGAAAGTAACTTAAACTGCTTTACCCAGGAATGCCCAATTCAGGTGCTGCAGAGAAGAGCATGAGAACCGGGTGTCTTCAGGACAGGTGTGCATCTGGGAGCAGAGTGGGCATTCATCAGCAGGGAGGAGCAAGGCCTGGGTCGGGGGACACTGGGGCTGCTGTCCCAGAGGCTGGCAGTGTAGCCCTGAACCCCCAAGACTTCACTGAGTCTCCCCTCAACCACCTAAACCAGAATAAACTGATGTAGCAGGACTCCTCAAACACTGTGCAGGGTCTCCATGTCCTCGATGGCCCCCGATGAGCCACAGTACCCTCAGGTCTTGGTGAAGGAGCTGGTGCTGCCTCCTGCCTTTCCCCACATGGGGTCCTGCAGCTCATCCCACACAGCCTCAGATTCCCTCTACAGAACCTGCCCACAGATGTCTTCCGAGACTGGCAATACTGGGAGGCCTGTGGCCCAGACCCAGGAGGAACCAGCTGAGAGGCTCCGTGGAGGTATCGCTGATGGTGTAACCAGAATGAAAATGCCCACTTCTGTTCTGCTCCCTGAGAACAACTGTCAAGCCAGCATGAGTTTCCAGTTGGAACTTTTCCTTTTCTCACCATGTTTGTCGCTGTTTTAATGGACATTGCCTGGCTATTAAATCCCCCGATGAACTCACTTTGAAAATTATCTATTGCACTGGGCACCCTTTCAGGAATCACTGAGTGTTAATTTTCTCAGTCTGAGTGATAATTTATGAGTCAAACAAGGACAGATCTGAAGCCAGAGGCTGCTCCTGTTGGGAAATCCCTGAGGATGATGTTCCGGGGAAGCGTCCAGCCTTGGGAGTCCCGTGGAACTGAGCCAGCCCAGGTCATGAAGGGAGCTGGTGCCAGACACTGACTGGGGACCTGCTGGCCTCTGGGCAGACCGCTCTGTCCCTGCACTTGGCCTGCCGGGTATCCCTGTGCAGTCATACCAAGTCCTGTGCTCAGAAGGGCCTCAGAGTAGTTTAAAGTTCTGCTGCCGCCCCTGGAAGCTCATGATTTTGAACAACAACAACAAAAAAAAACCCACGTTTTCCACTCGGCCCCACACATTATGTGGCCTGTGCAGCTGTCAGGCTGTGGCCACAGTGCTGGCATCTCTCACACAATGAAGGCTGCTGGAGTCCTGGCTGACTTGTTTTGACTCTTTTGTGAGGCCCACACCTAAGCTAAACACTCACGTGCCCCCACGCTGACTCCCCACACTCTAAAGCATGAATCTGCACCTTCAGCTGGGAGAGGGTCCTCGTGTCATCTGGGTTTTCGGAGAGAAGGTCAAGGGAGCCTGGGTTCTAGTTCTTCAGTAATCAAGAGTAAGGGTCTTACCTGTTCACAGGTCCCTGTGGCTGCTTTACAGAAAGCAGGAAGTGGCCACTTCAGCCACACGGCTGCATTTCCAGCTCAGTCCAGGCAGAGCTGCACCCTGCCTTGCACCTCTGCAGATCCTGAGGGGAGTCCTTAACTGAGCCAGGGCGAGTCCTGGGGGCACTCTGCCCCTGTGGACACTGCCCCTGGGCAGGCCCTGAATCTCCTCTGCTCCCACACTCTAGAGTTCAACAGGTCTCAGGGGCTCTGCCTGAGGACTGCCCTTCAACCAGGTATTCGTAATTTCCCCAAGACCCAGGCTTGCTGAGTCACTCAGTTACCTGAATGCCTTTTTCACAAAGGGATGACTGTGCTGCTCCGTCTTCCTTCTTTTTTGTTTGCGAGGCCACAGGGAAATCTGGATCCTCTGGTGAAAAAGCAAATCCAGTTTCTTCTTCTTCTTCTTCTTCTTCTTCTGCTGCTGCTGCTGCTGCTGCTGCCGGTTCTTGTAAATGTCCTCACTTGGTTTCTGGGCAGCAACTTCCTTGACTTGCCTGGGGAGCGGATCTGAGCTGCATTTACCAGGCCATGCCCAGGGGAAGTGATCAGTGTGGGACCGTGAAGCTGGATTTCCCCAGGAGCTCCCTCCAAGCTTCTGGGATGATGATAAGACTCGGGATGAACCAAGGATCTCGAACCATGGGACAATGTGAAGTCTAGACCCAGTGGAGGAAGAGAAAGGCTACGGGAAGGGCAGGCTTCACTTTACTGAGCATCCGCTACCTGCCACACAGTTTCACGTGACTTATTCTGTGTGTTTCTCACAGCACCCTTGAGAAATAGAGACTACGATCACATCTTTTACATAAAAGAAAACCACCATCCAGGGAGGCGAAGTCCCTTGCTCACAGACTGTCATGTGGGAAGCTCTCTGGATGCAATGATGTCCTCCAGTTGCAGTACCAGGCAAGCTGTCCCAGAGTTCATGGAGCGGAAAGGCTCGAGAAGCAACTGAGGATGCTCGAATCACAGGTTTATAAAATCCATTCGTAAAACACAGCAAGAAGCTGAGGGAAGGAGATGGGAGGGCCGTATGACCTGATTCCTGTGCTGTCAACATTCATCGGTTCTCTTCTTTCTCTGCTAGTCAACCTCACCCCCTCAGGTGTGACCACGAGGACCAGAGCCGAGGTCTGGGCAAGAGTGCTCACAGCTGAAGGGCTTATGACACACACCGGCTCAATGGGACAGACATGGGACAAGTGTGCCTGATCATGGTGGAGTTGCCAAGAAGCAGCTGTCACACTGCCATGGGTTCTACGTGTTTCTTGGGCAGAGGATGCATGCGACCAGAATGGGCACCAGGAATGGTGGTGAACGAAGGCCCCATGGTTCTGCATGTTTAGGTGTCTCTTGTATAAAGGCACATTGTGAATTGAACATTTAGTGCCCAGGAGCCTCATGCATATTAAGTATCTCTTGGCCCTTGTGTCTCTTCCTTCCCACATGTAACATACCTGTTCTCTGTAACTATCTATTCTGAACGTATCTAAAAACCATGTCTTGCCTGTGTTATACAAACCACATGCATACTCACGTTCTCTGATGTAGCTGAATGTTTCCTAAGGCCAGGGCACATTTCAGGGTCGCATAGAGTGGAGAGAGGGACCAAAATAGCCTTGCTCTGTTTGACTCCCAGCCGAGATGTCTGCTGGGCAGCACTGCCTCTGTAGGCTCTAATGGGGGAAGGGAGCTCAAGGGAGCCTCTGGGGCTGGGCAGGCTACCAGAGGGTGTGGACATTTGGGTGGACCCTGACGGAGGACTTGGGTTTCCTTGGGAGGAAGTGTCAGGAAGGGCATCTGGGGCTGAGAGCACTGTGTGAGCAACAGAAGGAAGGAAACTGTGGCTGGCTGGGAAGGGATGGTATGGGGGACAGGGTGAGACTTCTGGCCCTGGGTGCTCAGATGAAGACCTGGGGTTGCCTAGTGGCTGGAAACACACACCAGCTGTGGCAACTTGACCTCTGGGATGTGAGTGTGTAGGCAGCTGCTGAGAACGGCTGTGGATTTGGAGATGTGGCTACAGGGAATGGGCAATGGATTCATCTGGGAATTCTGCAGGCAGTGGCCCATAGAGGAAACAGCCTGGAAATGAGACTGCAGATACGTGCTAAAGAGGCTGGAGGAACAGTGACCCCAGTACAAGTTTATGGATCTTATCCACAATCTAAAGAAATGGAGGCCAAATGGCTTTTGAAATTCTAAGATACATGCAGAGGAAGAGTAATGCTTCATGGGAGAGCCAGACTCTTACTGGCAGTGACGCTACACAGTAGAGCTCTGTTCCTCCTGCCCATGTCTGTGGTTGGGGCTGGGGTAGTGCACAAACATGACGCTGATGACGCCCAAGCATTGTTGGAAAAGAATTCAGCAGCTGCCACAAGAATCTTGAATCCGTGGGTGAAGACCTTGACTTTCTCTGGGACCAATGTGGTCAAGAACAAAGTAAAATCATGACAACAAACACTGTTCAGTTTTCCAAATATAGGCTATTTTAAATACTCTACATTTACCCTCAAAGACTGACATAACTTAGAATAACTTTTATAACAGCAAGGATGAGAACTAAAACTTAAATTGTAAATACAATTTTATTTATAAAAACAAAGTTAGCTTCAAATATTTTATGAACTAGTAGAATTTTAACCTTTTGTCACATTTCCCAACAAAGTAAATAATTCTTTTTTTCACTTCTAGTCTGTCAGAAGAAAAGTCTTAGCTGAAATGGCCAGAAACTCTGACGCACACTCCGGAGGCTGCTTCCGGGGCACCTCGGCACGGCCGCTTTTCCACCCTGGCCCTCACTTGATGCGGTCCAGCAGGGTTGAAATTGTTTGAAATGCTTGTTCCCAGTGCAGTAAAGAAATAGCACTTGAATGTAAATTTAATTTCCTCAGCAAGGCCATTTTTTTTTTTTTTTAATTTCTGCAGAAAGTGTACACTCGCCAGCAGTTTTGCCACAACAGTATACTGAGCAAAGGAGACAGGGTCATTTATAACCTGATGCATCCACCCTACTGCTGTGTCCAGTTTCCAGCGGCTGGAACGGGACCTCACATTCTGTATTTGTCCCGATTGGCTAGCAACTTAGAACTTTTTTAGAGAGGAAAAGGCAGAGGAGAACAAAGGAAGGAGGAAGTAACTGGTGGAATGCTGAGAAAGGTAAAAGCACCTTCACATAAGGAAGAGGAACAGGCAATGACCTAAAGCTTGCTTGGACTAGTATAAGCATGCCAGGGCAAATATTTAGGCTAAATTGTGGGAGCTAAGAACATAAAGTACATTGATTTCTTTATTAGGGCTAGCAGATATTTAAGAATGTTAGCACAGGTCTTTGAATAAATTTTGCTTCTAAGAGAAGTTACTATTTATTTCTAATGAGATGGGAAGGAAAGTCTTTGAAGAGGAAACTCTACTTTTTACAGAAGTAGGAACTTAGACTTACAGTTTGCACATTGACGAACTTGTTTTCCTTCCATACACGAGGGGTTTATGATCCTCTGTTGCAACTGATTTGTCCTATGTAACTTCAAGAGTTACTCGTCAACCTACTTACTATTCTGGACTTTTCGGGAAACGGCAATTTGCCTTCCTATTTAGTGGGAGGGATACTGAGACTGCACTTTTTCTTGCCCCAAGAAGTGCACAGTGTCATTGCAATGTCAACATCAGGGAGATCTCAGCCAGTGTGAAATAATTAGATTGTCCACTCAAAATTCTTAGTTACATCTTTTTAATATTTTCTTCACACTTCTTAAAAGCAGCTTAACAAGAATTGCATTAGTCAGGGTTTTCCAGAGAAACAGAAAAGAGAGGAGGAGATGTCCAGAATTGTCTCGTGTGATTACAGAGGCTAGAATCCAAGGAAGAGTGGCTTGAGTCCAGGGGCAGAATTCCCTCTTCCCCTGGGAGGTCAGTATTTCTTCCTTTAAGGCCTTCAACTGATTGGATGAGACCCACCCACATTATGGAGCATAATCTGCTTTACTAAAAGTATACTGGCTTAAATGCTAATTTCATCTGAAAAATACCACAGAATAATGTTGACCAAGTACTGGGAGAGGCCTTTTCCTTCATCTTTTGGTAAATTGCAATCCCTGGGTATATTCACATTTGAAACTCAAATGTGGGCATTGGCTACTGCAGGCCTTTCCCGGCTCAATGGAGTGCAGACAGGGGAGGCACAGGAGTGACTCCACTGTGTGAAGAGAAGACTGATGAGGGCCCGTGTGGCACCTCAGGTAGGGTCTGCACTGTCTGGACTATGGTCAGGCCCCTGCCTGAGCCAGCCCTGCTCTCCAGTGTCCCCAAGGAATCCCTGAAACTAGCATCTCATGGAGGAGATAGATGATGCAGGAGGTCCCCTGTGCCCAGAACAAATGGTACAACAAGGCCCCTCTGTTCCCCAAACTGGTCTCAGCAAACTTTCCCCACAGCTTGGATCTGGGCAGGTCACAGGGCCCAAACCTCATGACCAGCAGTGCTGGACCAGGGGGCTAGAAGGGCAGGTGGAGCTCTCTGATGACATTGTGGAGAGGAGGGGTGCCAGGCAAGGGGTGTCCAGGCAGGGGGTGTCCAGGATACTGTCCTGAGAGCCTCTCCAGGGACAGGTGCCCTTAGGGGCAGAGAAAAAGGCAACCGGGGAGACCAGAGGAGTCTGATGCAGATAAGGAGGGGCTCTGTCCAGTGATGTTTCTCCACAATGAGCTCTCCCGAGGACAAGCAGCCTGCTTTATAGGTGAACCCCATTGCACAGTGAGAAGACGAAGACTTCGGAACTCAGTTCCCTAGAACCTCTTCTCTCCCTGCATAGTCCGGCCCTATTGGTCCCTTCTGGTCTTGAAGGTCTTTAATGGAAACAAACCGCAAGGCCAAGGCCAGACCTGCCTGCCCTTCATGCCCATCTCCACGCAGCAGTTGAGTGTGGACTCTGCCTCCCCTGTCCCCCGAACAGTGAGTCCCCACCAGCCCCTCCAGGGACACAGTGCCAGCTCTGCAGCCCTCCCATCCCTCTGTCCATTCTTCTGCAGGCAGGATGGGCACTGTGGCTGGAGGAAGGCTCCTGATCCACTGCTTTGGGGGAATCTCTGATTTAGCACTCCACAGGGAACCCAACAGAGATCCAAAGCTGAGTACTGATTCAGAGAAAGAACATTTCTGCTAAGCTTAGGGCCTCAGGGAGGACAGATAATTATCTAAAGTTGACAGAACAATCAATTTTCTGGGTCTGAAGTTTACAAACAAAATCCCTCTCCTTTGAAGGCAGATTAGCCGTGGAAACACCTACATTGCCTGCCTAAATGGTTTGTCTCTGCAATCAATCTCTCTATTCTTTAAAACAGAATTAGGATAATTTGCATAATTGTTTCTTGTCTCAGAGAAATCTTACGGGGAGGCTGTCTCCAGATAACCAGCAGCCTGGGCTCCAGGCTGGGTTGTTTCCCGACGCCAAACCCACAGGCAGCCTTGCGGTAAGGCTCCAGGCTCTAGAGCCAAAGGCTCTAGGTCAGAGGCTCCACCTGGGACCCCTGCGCCCTCCCTGCCAGGGCGGCAGAGGGAGCCACATCCCTGAAAGCCTCTGGCTTAGGGACCTCAGAATTCCCACCTCTGATAAGGTAATGAAATGAGCCAAAGTTGGTAAAAATCTGTGAACAAACTGGCCTACAGTGGCTAAAACCAGAGGGAGAAAAATAAGGTGATAAACCCCCAAAACCAGCCATCCTGGGAAGTTTCAAGGGGCTGCATAGGGTTCTACATAGGGTTCAGTGCATGTCACAGGCCCAGCAACCACATCTGCAGCCCCCAGGACCTAATCCCCTTCTACATAGGGTTCAGTGCATGTTAGCAAACACTGGGCTCGATTCCTGCCTAGTCCCTGCCAGATATCCCATGCCCACCTCATTAAGAGAATGAGGCCACACAATCACACCCAGGCCATCGTGGTGATGGAGTGGCTGGGGTCCAACTTGCACACCCTTCATTGCTGGTTCAGAGCCAGCTGTCTGACCACATTCCTACTCCAAGATGGGACTTTGGGGACATTAAAAGGGGTCAGCGACCCTGGTGGACAAAGTTCCAAAACATGGCCAGCTGGTCCCCTAGAAGTTTGGTACATGGGATAAGCCAAGGCTTTTCTTCAGGAACAGGTTTTCCACCACGTCGCTGCCCAAGGCCCAGGGCATCCCCAAGTTTGCGTGAAGCCTGCCTGCCATGTCCACAGCCCATGCTGAGCCCTCCTGGAGCCACTGGAATGCTTGTTCCTGGGCATGTGATAAGCCCAGACAGCTTCCGCCTTGCAGGACAACTGTGTGCATCTGGCAGCAGTAGCCAGAGGGCCCATGGAAGATGGAGGTGAAACCAGATGCTGTGAGAACACTTTATTAGGCAAAACCGCATACTATACAAATGCTTTAAAATGCAGCAGGAGATGTGAAGACACAAATGAACAAGCGCATAGTGACACATGGCTGTCAGAACACAGGAAAGAATCCACACTGCTTCCCCCCTTTACCTAGAAAAGGAGAGTTCTAGGCCACCTCCTCCTCAGCACACTCCTCATCCTCCTCCTCCTCCGCCGTGGCATCCTGATATTGCTGATATTCAGGCACCAGGTCGTTCATGTTGCTCTCGGCCTCGGTGAATTCCATCTCATCCATGCCCTCGTCTGTGTACCAGTGGAGGAAGGCCTTGCGCCTGAACATTGCTGTAAACTGCTCTGAGACACATGTGAAGAGTTCCTGGATGGCCATATTATTCCCAATGAAGGTGGCTGACATTTTTAGCCCCCGGGGTGGGATGTCACAGACGGCTGTTTTTACGTTGTTGGGGAGCCAGTCAGCAAAGTAGCTGCTGTTCTTATCTTGAATGTTGAACATCTGTTCATCCACCTCCCTCATGGGCATGCGACCCCTGAAAATGGCAGCCGCCGTTAGGTAGTGGCCGTGATGGGGGTCACAGGCAGCCATCATGTTCTTAGCATCAAACATCTGCTGGGTGAGCTCAGCCACAGTCAAGGCCCAGTACTGCTGGCTGCCCCGGCTGGTCAGTGGGGCAAAGCCGGGCATGAAGAAATGCAGCCGGGGAAACGGAACCATGTTCACGGCCAGCTTCCGCAGGTCAGCATTCCGCTGGCCCGGGAAGCGCAGGCACATGGTGACCCCACTCATGGTAGCAGACACCAGGTGGTTCAGGTCACCATAGGTGGGTGTGGGCAGTTTTAGGGCCTTGGAACATATGTCATATAGCGCTTCGTTATCTATACAGAAGGTCTCATCCGTGTTTTCCATGAGCTGGTGGACTGAGAGGGTGGCGTTGTAGGGCTCCACCACGGTGTCTGACACCTTGGGCGAGGGCAGGATGCTCAATGTGTTTATGATCCTGTCTGGGTACTCCTCCCGGATCTTACTGATGAGAAGGGTACCCATCCCAGACCCAGTCCCCCCACCCAGGGAGTGGGTCAGCTGGAAACCCTGCAGGCAGTCACAGCTCTCAGCCTCCTGACAACGTCCATCACTGACTCCATCAGCTCCGCGCCTTCGGTGTAGTGTCCCTTGGCCCAGTTGTTTCCGGCCCCACACTGACCTGTAAGACAGTACAGCCAGTCACTCGACGGCCAGGTATACGGTCATCAGTGGTCACCACCATAATGCAGAAAGGGCCAAGTGTCACATGTGAGGTGAAAGCACCATTCGCCCTGCAGGTGGAGCAAATGAAACCCGCTCCCCCAGAGTTACAGGACAGCAGCTTCCCCTGTTAGAAATTAAGACAGGAGTCAAACCTGAGACGGGCTCACAGACCTCGCTGCAGGTGGCTCCTGCCCATTCTCAGGAAAGGCAGTAGCCACGACCCCAGCTCAGCTCCCGGCAAGGACATCAGTAGCTCCTCACCTTGAGGAGACACCCGGGCCTTCCTCCCGAAGCCCGTTTAGGACAGGCAGATTGAGCGACTCGACTCGGCGGATAGGAGGGTGTTCAGGGGCCCTGGCGCCACAGTTCCCACAGGATGACCTTGGGGTGTTCCTAGATTTTGAGCTGCCCTGGCTAAGGAGCCGCACCCCAGTCCTCGCCCGCAGCTCACCGGAAATGAAGTTGTCTGGCCTGAAGACCTGCCCGAAGGGCCCCGAGCGCACAGAGTCCATGGTGCCCGGCTCCAGATCCACGAGCACAGCGCGGGGCACGTACCTGCTACCTGCGTGGGGAGGGAGGGCATGAGCGAGGGGAGAGCTACGTTCCCAGGAGGGCGGTGGGGGAAGGACGAGGGTCTCACCGCTGGCCTCGTTGTAGTACACGTTGATGCGCTCCAGCTGCAGGTGGCTGTCCCCATGGTAGGTGCCAGCGGAGTCAATGGCATGTTCATCAGAGATCACCTCCCAGAACTGCAACAGACAGGAGGGGCCAGACAGGCCGGGGCTGAGTCACGGAGGCGCCCCAGCCCCTCTCCCACCCCCACCCTCATCCGCACCCCCATCCCTAGGCCGCCCTGTCCCTGGGGTCCACCCCAGCCGCCTCACCAGCCGCCCAGTTCCACCGTCCCCGACAGGGAGCCCAGGGGCCGCAATGCAGGGGCACCGCTCCCGCCACTGCCAACATCTTCCCCGGCCACCCGGCAGGCCCGGGCTGGGACCTCAGAGCCCCGGCTGCCAACCTTGGCCCCGATCTGGTTCCCGTACTGCCCGATCTGCGTGAGCACAATCTCCCTCATGGCTAAGGCAGGATTAGGGCGGCAACAGAAGCGCGAGAAGGAGGAGCAGAGGCGCAGCGACCCAGCCCGCCCTCCGCTAACGCTTAAATAGCCCCGCGTCCACCTCCCTCAGCCTCCAACTGGGCTCCCAGAATAAGCAACAGCTTTACTTCCACACAGGTGCACCCACCTGTGAATCCCTTGGCGTTGAACGTCTGTTGGAGAACTCAGGTATCCTTGCTATGGTCCCTTCCACGTTGGGGAAAGCTGCTCAGCTGAAGAACTTCCTCCCACGTCTTTAGTAAGACTAAATTCCTAGCTGAGCTGAAACTGATTTTTCCTCCCATGTGGGAGGGGAAGACTCTTGTTTCCATATTCACAGAGTGCCTTTGCACCTGTCCCAGATTGATGACATATTTTTGTAACTGATGAGTCTTTTCATCTATTAGGAGATCTGTGGTTAGGAAAGGCCTTCCACATGTTAACTCAACAGGACTTAATTATACGTTTTACTTTGGAGCAGTTCAAACCCGCAGTAAGCTATGGGTGTTAGAGATAGTCAGGCCTCTGATTTAGCTAGTCTTCTTTAGGATTAGCCCTTTCACCTTTCCAGAGGACTGCAGTCTCCAGCAGAGTGAAGGTAATATTGGATTCTTAAAGCTGAGGATAGGTGTTGGGTTACGCCTGCTGTGAAAGATGGGCCATTGTCACTTTGCAGGCTTTTGGATTACCCAAACTGAGGAGTTATTTCTTCTGGTAAACATTTTTCAGATGGGGTGGGGAATGCCTCGATCTAACCAGTGAAGGTATCAGTAAGCATTAGCAAATATTTGAATCTCCTGCAGAAAGGCTTCAGGGTAAATTAGAGTTGCCAGTTCTCATGTAGATAGGTTCCTCAATTTTGGACAGGTTTAACTGGAGAAGGAGAAAATTGCTGGCCGTTTGGGTCATGTCAGGCACAGAGCTCACAGGGCTAAGTCACCTGTTTTAGTGTCTTGAAAAGATTTACCCCTATAAACAAATGAGACATTAACAGAAACAAAGAATCCCTTCTAGGGTGAAAAGAATCATGAAAGTGCTGAGTTATACTCCTGTGATTGGTACTTGGCATTAGTAATTTATTACCATCATTCAGCCCGAGGGGCCCTGGACTGAAATGCAATCCCTGGACCATTTTTGTTCTTCTTCAGGGTATTCCGGCCCAGTTCTATGTATGCTGACCGGCACGCCCACAAGCTTCATTGGCCCTTTCAGTGCAGGGGCCTTGGCTGTGGCATCTACAAGGGCATTTCCTTTTACATGGTCAGTCTCTCTTTTGATCTCCTCTGCAATTAATTATAGTCACTTTTTGGCAGCAAAGCAGCATTCTAACAAGCCCAAAATCTGAATGATGTTGTATGGAAAAGCCCTTTGGGGTCAGGAGTCCCCACCCATTCCAAATTGCAGCATAAGCATGAAGCACTAAAAAATCAGACTTGGAATCAGTGTAAGTGTTAACTTTTAAATCCTTTCCAACTGCAGGGGCCTAGTAAGTTCAATTAACTCAGCTTTTTGAGCTGAGGTCGAGGCCAGCAAGGCTTGTGCCTTGATTCTCTTGTGCTGACTACTAATAGCATATCTAGCCCTCCTGTTTTCCTGATGCATAAAAAAACTTGCATCTGTTAACCACTCTTCCTTGGGATGGTCAAGGGGCTCATCTCTCCTACGTCTGGCCTGCTAGAATAAATTTGTTTCATAACCTGTGACATGCTTTGGCTGTGTCCCCAGTCAAATTTTATCTTGAATTATAGCTCCCATAATTCCTACATATCGTGGGAGGGGCCCAGTGGGAGGTAATTGAATCGGGGGATGGGTCTTTCCCATGCTGTTCTCGTGACAGTGAATAAGCCTCATGAGATCTGGTGGTTTATTTATTTATTTATTTTTGAGACAGAGTCTTGCTCTGTTGCTCAGGCTGGAGTGCATTATCATGATCTTGGCTCACAGCAACCTCTGATTCCCGGGTTCAAGCGATTCTCCTGTCTCAGCCTCCTGAGTAGCTGGGATTACAGGTGCCCACCACCATGCCTGTCTAATTTTTGTACTTTTAGTATAGACGGAGTTTCACCATGTTGGCCAGGCTGGCCTCGATCTCCTCACCTCAGGTCATCCACTGCCTTGGACTCCCAAAGTGCTGGGATTACAGCTGATGGTTTTATAAAGGGGAGTTTCCCTACACAAGCTCTTTTGCCTGCTGCCATGTAACAGATGTGACTTTGTTCCTCACCTGCCTTCTGCCATGAGTGTGAGGCCTCTCCAACCACGTGCAACTGTGAGTCAATTAAACCTCTTTTTTAATAAATTACCCAGCCTCAGATATGTCTTTATTAGCAGCGTGAGAACAGACTAATACAACCTGTATGCCAGAAAGGCTGGGAGCACCTGTGGACTCTGACAGGTAAGTAGCTGGGTTTATGGTTTGCCAGGCTTTAAGGGTTATGTCTGGAGGGTCGGTCTAGCAATAAGGCCTCACACTTTCATAAATATTCTCCTATTATCCACTGGTGCCCTTTAGCTTCTAGGACCACCTTCCCTTGTTGTGGGGTCAAAAACCTGTAGGTGCTGTTCTAATGTTAGTTTATTAGCTTTGCCAACTAGAAAAGTGGTAGCAGCAATAGCTCTAAGACATCAAGGCTAAAAGTCAGAGGATCACTAAGGAAAGTAAAAGCTAAACTGTTTGGGGCCTCTTTCCTGGGGCAGCCTCCAGGCTACTGCAAAACGGAGGCAGTGGGCAGAAAGGCAACAATATGCAGAGCACTCAGGTGAGGGACAAAGCACAAGTTGGACAGTCCAAAAACAGAAAGTGGCAAACATCTTGTTTAGCCAAATCCATTCTTCTCAATATTCCCCAGGGCCTCTAACCCTGTGGGCTTGGCCTCTAATCTGAGTATGACACCCCCAGGTCTCTAACTTTGGGCTGAGTCTCTCATCCTAATATTATACCCTAGGGCCTCTCACTTAAGTAATAGTGGGTAATCATTCTTGCCAACCTGAATGGCTTCGCGACTCTAAAAGACAGCCCACTTGCCAGCTGAATGATTCTATGTGGATTGTTTTCCTTGGAGTGGGGGTCTTGTCTTGGTGTCCCTTCATGGTGTTGCTGAAAGATGTTGCTGGAAAAGAGGTTCCTGATACAGACCACAAAGTAGGATTCTTAAATCTTGTGCAGTAAAAAATTTGAGGTGAGTCAGAGAGCACAGTGAAAGAAGCAAGTTTATTAGAAATGACTCCATTACAGAGTTGGACATCCTCAGAAAACAAGAGCAGGAATGCATTGTCTTTTGTTAGTGTCTGTACTCTAACTATAAAGAGAAAGAGTTATAATTAAACTTGGAAGGTGCAGATGTACTCACTAAAGTCGGGGCTATTGGTTTTAACAGTGACCATTAACCCGTTAACCTAAGCTAGCTCGTTAATATTATCTTTAACAAAAAATGCTGCACTCCTAGGACATTTATACATTTTTCAGGCTTGGTGGAAGATGTCTTGTATGGCCATAAATATTCTGCAATTGTAATCTGTGGCCAGTAAAAAAATGTGGCTATTTCCAGACCATAGGTATTAACCTTCTAGATGCCTTGTGAGTACCTAGCTACTCATATTAAGATAGAGAATTCTAGTCATGTTTATTAAACTAGAAGCTTGATAACCATGAGTTCCTCTAACACAGCAATTCTACTCCTCAAGGAGAAAATGTATTTCTCAGGAATTTTGTGCATTTTGTATGGTGGCATTTGGTATGTTTACCAAAATGGCAGAAAAGAGTGAAATTAGTCCTCAAAGATTTCTCGATTGGATATAAAGTAAACAAAATGATTATAGTTAATATGCAAGTTGACACAGTTGATATGCAAAAGAAATTTTGTTTGAAACACAATGAGATTTTTATTTTTATTTATTATTATTATTTTGAGACAGAGTCTTGCTCTACTGCCCAGGCTGGAGTGCAGTGCACCATCTTGCCTTACTGAAACCTCCGCCTCCCAGGTTCAAGTGATTCTCCTGCCTCAGCCTCCCAAGTAGCTGGGATTACAGGCATGAATCACCACACCCAGCTAATTTTTGTATCTTTAGTAGAAATGGGGTTTCACTCTGTTGGCCAGGCTGGTCTCAAACCCCTGATAACAAGTGATCTGCCCACCTTGGCCTCCCAAATTGCTGGGATTACAGGCATGAGCTACTGCTCCCAGCCACAATGAGGCTTTTAAATAATTCTGATTTCCTGCTGTTGAGCAGGGAGCTGAGCAAATTCAACAGATCATGAGCCTAAAGTAGGAGAAGACTGAGGACAAACTCTAGAACACATGTGATTAAATTAATTACAATGGAAACCAAATCAAATTTAATAAGGCCATACCTCTTAGTTTCAAGATGTTTCCCCTCATTTTGAAATGTGGTGTTATTCAGTGGAAAAGAAAAATAGTGTTTATCTCCAGAGTAAAGAACTGGGTTCCCTGCAGGGACTGACTGACTGAGAGCTATGGCTCAGGATTAAAAATTCTCTTTTTTCCACTTACAAACTAAAAATTAATTTCTAAGCCCCTATTGACTAAATGGACCCCCCTTCTTGGATAAGGACATTCCAAAGTTACCCTGAAAAGCTAGTTCAAGCCATGGGTCACACCTGCCTCATTAGACTCTCCTCCCTTTGGTTTTAATTGTAATTTTTAATTAATTTTTATGGGTACATAGTTGGTGTATATATTTATGGGGGTACATGACATACTTTGATACAGGCATGTAACAAGTAATACATAATAAAAAACAGGGTATCCGTCCCCTCAAGCATTTATAGCTTGTGTTATAAACAATCCAATTATACTATTTTAGTTTTTATAAAATATATAATTAAAATTTTTTTTACCATAATCACCCTGTTGTGCTATCAAATACTGTCTTACTCATTCTTTCTAACAATTTTTCGTACCCATTTCACATCCCCACTAACCCCCTGTTCCCCCACTGCCCTTCCCAGCCTCTGGTAACCACCCTTATACTCTCTATGACATCAATTATTTCAAATTTTAGCACCCACAAATAAGTGAGGACATGTGCCATTTTTCTTTCTGTGCCTGACTTATTTCACTTAACATAAAGACTTTCAGTTCCATTTCTGTTACTGCAAATGACAGACTCTCATTCTTTCTTATAGCTGAATAGCACTCCATTGTGTATATGTACCACATTTTCTCTATCCAGTCATCTGTTGATGGACATTTATGTTTCTTCCAAATCTTGGCTATTAGCAACATTTGTTTTTGACTGACTTCTAGATAAAAGCCACCTTAACTGAGGTGAAATGATATCTCATTTTGGGTTTGATTTGCATTTCTATAATGATCAGTAATGTGGAGCACCTTTTCACTTGCCTATTTGCCATTTGTATGTCTTCTTTTCATAAATGTCCATTTAAATTTTTGTCCACTCTTTAATTGATTATATTTTTTCTATAGAATGTTTTGAACTCAATATATTGTAGTGTATTAGTCTGTTTCTGCACTGCTATAAAAAAACTGAGACTGGGTTATTTATCTATTTCTGTATTCAGATGAAGTCTTGCTCTGTCGCCCAGGCTGGAGTGCACTGGTATGATCTCGGTTCACTGCAACCTCCACCTCCTGGGTTCAAGCAATTCTCTGCCTCAGCCTCTTGAGTAGCCGGGATTACAGGCACCTGACACCATGCCCAGCTAAGTTTTGTATTTTTAGTAGAGACGGGGTTTCACCATCTTGGCCAGGCTGGTCTTGAACTCCTGACCTCGTGATCCACCCGCCGCAGCCTCCCAAAGTGCTGGGATTACAGGCATGCACCACTGCGCCTGGCGAGACTGGGTAATTTATAAAGGAAATAGGTTTAACTGAGTCACAGTTCCACATGGCTGGGGAGGCCTCAGGAAACTTACAATCATGGCAGATGGGAAGCAGGCACCTCTTCCATGATGGCAGGCGAGAGAGCATGTATGTGAAGCAAAGGGGGAAAAGCCCCTTATAAAACCATCAGATCTCATGAGAACTCACTCATTATCAGAAGAACAGCCTGGGGGAAACCAACCCCATGATCCAATCACCTTCTACCAGGTCTCTCCTTCAACACCTGGGGATTACAATTCAATATGAGATTTGGGTGGGGACACAAAGCCTAACCATATCATGTAACTATTAATTGCTTTTCAGATGGGTAATTTACAAATATTTTCTTCCATTCTGTGGGTTTTCTCTTCACTTTGTTTATTGTTTCCTTCACTTTAAAAAAGCTTTCTGACTTGCTGTAATTCCATTTGTCCATGTTTGCTTTGGTTGTCTGTGCTTATGGGGAATTATTTAAGAAATTTTTGTCCAAACCAATGCCCTAAAGAGTTTCCCCAGTGTTTTCTTGTAAAATTTTGATAGTTTGAGGCGTTAGGTTTAAGTCCTTAATTCATTTTAATTTGATTTTTGTATTTTGCAAGAAATAGGGTTCTAGTTTCATTCTTCTGCCTATGGCTTGCCAGTTTTCCCAGCCCTATTTATTACTGAAACTGTCTTGTTTTTTGTTGTATGTTATTGACACTTTTGTTGAAAATTAGTTTAGCTGTATGAGTTTGTTTCTAAGTTCTCTATTTCATTCCATTTGTCTTTATGTCTTTTTATTCTAGTGTCATGCTGTTTTAATTACTACAGCTTGATAGTACAATTTAAAACCATGTAATGGGATTCCTACAGTTTTGGTTTATATACTCAGAATAGCTTTGACTATTATGGTGTTTTGTGGTTCCATATATATTTCAGATTTTTTTTCTATTTCTGTGAGGAATGTCACTGTTATTTTGATAGAGATGGCATGAAATGTATAGATTGCTTTGGATCATATGGACATTTTTTAAAATACTGATTCTTCCAATCTGTGAACATAGAAATAACTTTCCATTTTTTTGTCTTCTCTTTCATTTCTTTTATCAGTGTTTTACATTTTTAACTGTTGAGAACTTTTATTTCTTTGGTAAATTCCCACACATTTTGTTTTATTTGTGGCTATTTCAAATAGGATTACTTTTTTGAATTCTTTTTCAGTTTGTTGACTGTTGGCATATAGAAATCCTACTGATTTGTATATGTTAATTTTGTATTCTGCAAATTTACTCAAGTTATTACTTCTAATAGTTTTTTGATGGAAATATTATGCCATTCTCACATTGCTGTAAAAATAATCGGTGACTGGTTAATTTATAAAGGAAATAGGTTTAATTGGCTCATGGTTCTACAGGCTGTACAGAAAGCATAGCACTGGCTTCTGCTTCTGGTCAAGCCTCTGACAACTGACAATCAAGGTGAAAAATAAATCCAGTGCTTGCACATCACATGGTAAGTGTGAGGGCAGGGGGGAAGTGCTACACACTTGTAGATAACCAGCTCTCATGAAAACTTACTATTGTGAGAATGGCACCCAAGGAAATGATGCCAAACTGTTCATGGAAATCCTGCCCTCATGATTCAATCACCTCCCGACTAGGCCCACTTCCAACATTGAGGATTACATTTTAATATAAGATTTTGGTGGGAACACATACCTAAACTATATCATTTTGCCCCTGGCCATTCCAAGTCTCATATCCTTCTCATATTTCAAAATACAATCATGACATCCCAATAATCCCCAAAGTCTTCACTCATTTCAGCCTTAACTCAAAAGTCAAAAGTCTCATCTAAGACAAAGCTAGTTTATTCTTCCTATAAGCCTGTAAAATAAAAAACAAATTAAGTGCTTCCAAGATACAAATGGGGCATAGGCATTGGGTAAATACTCCTATTCTAAAAGGAAGAAATCAGCTAAAAAAAAAAAAAGAGGCCACAGGACCCATACAAGTCTGAAGCCCAGAAGGGGAGTTATTGAATTTTAAGGCTCCAAAATAATTATTTTTGATTCTATGTCCCATTTCCAGGGCACACTAATGCCTTGGGACGTTTAGACCTTGTGGCTTTGCATGGTTCAGCCCCCACAGCTGCTCTCATGGGCTGGTATTGTGTGCCTCTGGCTGGTTTTGTGTGCTTCTGGCTTTTCCAGGTGCAAAGTGCAAGCTGTAGCTAGGTCTACCATTCTGGGATCTGGAGGACAGTGATCCTCTCCTCACAGATCTACTAGGCCATGCCCCAGTGGGGAACCCACATGGGGATTGTAACCCTACATTTCTTTGCTGCATTGTTTTAGTAGAGGTTCTCCATGAGGGCTCCACCCTTGCAGCATGCTTCTGCCTGCACACCCTAGCTTTTTAATACATTATTTGAAGTAAAGGTGGAGGCTCCCAAGTCTCAGCTCTTGCATTTTGTACACTCACAGGCCTAACAACATATGAAAGCTACCAAGGCTTATAGCTTGCACCCTCTGAAGCAGTGACTGGAGTTGTAACTGGGCCAATTTGTGCTACACCTGGAGCTGGAGCAGTGGCCAGGATGCAGGGAGCCATGTTCTAAGGCTACCCAAGGCAGCAGTTCCTGGGCCTGATCCCAGAAACTATTCTCTTCTTTTAGGCCTCAGGGTCTGTGATGGGGGCTGCCTTTTAGATTTCTAAAATGCCTTCAATTCCTCTTCCCCATTGTCTTGGCTATCAACACTTGCTTTTTTTTTTTAAGTTATACAAATATCTCTAACAAGTGATTGCTCCACAGCCTGCTCGAGTTCCTCTCTTGTAAAAGCTTTTTATTTTTCTGCCACATGACTGGGCTGCAAAGTTTTTAAGCTTTTACGCTATGCTTCCCTTGCAAGTAAAAATAAATTACAACTTACTTTTTTTTGCTGCAACATGTGAGCATAGGTTGTTAGAAGCAGCCAGGCCACATCTTCAGTGCTTTAGTGCTTAGACATTTTTTCAACAGAAACCCTAAATCATCACTTTCAAATTCAAACTTTTATATATCCCTAGGGCATGACAGAAATTCAGCCAACCACTTTGCTAAGACAACATGAATGACCTTTGCTTCGATCCTAATAAGTTTCTAATTTTCATCTGAGACCTCCTCAGCTCAGCCTTCACCATCCAGATCACTATCAGCATTTTCGTCAAAGCCATTCAAAGTTAAGAAAATCTCAACTTTCCCTCATTTTTCTGTCTTCTTCTGAATCCTACAAACTCTTCCAACCTCTGCCTGTTTACCCAATTACAAAGCTGATTCCACATTTTCAGGTATTCTTATAACAATTTTCCACTCCTTTGTGCCAATTTTCTGTATTAAGCTTTTTTCCCATCACTATAAATACCTGAGACTGGGTAATTTATTTTTTAGAAAGGAGGTTTAAGTGGCTCATGATTCTACAGGCTGTAGAGAAGACACAGCACTGGTATGCACTTCTGGGAAGGCCTCTGGAAGTTTACAGTCATGGCAAAAGTTGAAGCAGAATCTTGCACATCATAGGGCAAAAAGCAGGAGCAAAAAAACAGAGGGGCGAGTTGTTACACACTTTTAAATAACCAGGTCTTATGGGAACTCACTCACTATCATGAAGATAGTACCAAGTGGGATGGTGCTAAGCCATTTATGAGTAATCCACCCCAATGGTTAAATCACCTTTCACCTGGCCCACCTCCAACATTGAGAATTAAATTTGGGAGGGGACACACATTAAAACCCTATCAGAGGAGTCTTTACGTTTTTCCAAATATAAGATTATATCACTGGCAAAAACAATAATTTGACTTCTTTTCCAATTGGGATGCCTTTTATTGCTTTCTCTTGTCTGATTGCTCCAGATAGGAATTTCAGAATTATGTTGAATAACAGTGGTAAAAGTGGATATTCTTGTCATCTTCCAGATTTTACAGGAAAGGCTTTTAGTTTTTCCCCACTTAGTATGATACTAGCTGGGGGTCTGTCATATATGACTTTTATTATGTTGAGATATGTTCATTCCATACCCAGTTTTCAAAGGGTTTATTATTAAAGAATATTAAATTTTATCAAATACTTTTTAGGCATAATGGAAATGATTATATGGATTTCGTCCTTCATTCTTTTTTTTTTTTTTTGAGATGACGTCTTCCTCTGTCACCCAGGCTGGAGTGCAATGGCATGATCTCAGCTCACTGCAACCTCTGCCTCCCGGGTTCAAGCGATTCTCCTGCCTCAGCCTTCCAAGTAACTGGGATTACAGGTGCCCACCACTCCACCCGGCTAATTTTTGTATTTTTAGTAGACATGGGGTTTTGCCATGTTGGCCAGGCTGGTTTTGAACTCCTGAACTCAGGAGATCCACCTATCTCGGCTTCCAAAAGTGCTGGGATTACAGGTGTGAGCCACTGCACCTGGCCCCTTCATTCTATTTATATGATATATCACATTGACTGATTTGCATGTCGAACCATCCTTGTATCTCTGGGATAAATTCCACTTGGTCATTATGAATTACCTATTTATGTATTGTTTAATTGAGTTTGCTAGGTTTTTTGCAAATTTTTGCATCAATATTCTCAAATATGGGCTCGTAGTTTTCTTTTTAAATGTGTCTTTGTCTTGTTTTGATATCAGTGTAATACTAGCCTCAAAGAATGAGTTTGGAAATGTTCTTTCCTTCTCTATTTTTCAGTCTGGTCCTACAGACATTTTTTTATTATGGCTTTAATTTTGTTACTCGTTATTGGTCTGTTCAGGTTTTGGATTTTTTCCTAGTTCATTCTTGGTAAGTTATGTGTGTCTAAGAATTAATTTCCTCTAGGTTTTCTAATTTGTTGGCATACAATTACTTATAGTAGCCACTAATGATCCTTTGATTTTCTGAAATGTTACTTGTAATGTCTCCTTTTTCACCTTTGATTTTATTAATTTGTATCATCTCTGTTTTTTAGCTAGCTGTCTAAATATTCATTAATTGTTTTACTTTTCAAAAAACCAACTTCTTGTTTCATTGATCTTTTGCACTGTTTTCTTCATTTTATTTCTGCTGTAATTTTTATTATTTCTTTTCTTCTAATTTTGAGTTTTGTTTGGCCTTTTTATTCTAGTGAATTAAGATGTATTGTTAGGTTATTTATTTGCAGCTTTTCTGATTTTTATATAGGCACTTACAGTTATAAATTTTCCTTTTATAATAGTACCTCTTTTACCATATTCCACAGGTTTTGCTATGTTATGTTTCTATTATTTGTTTCAAGAAAATTTTCCATTTTCTTTTTAACATTTTTATTGACCTACTGATCATTAAAGAGCATATTGTTTAATGTCCAAGTGTTTGTATAGTTTCTGAAATTCATTTTTTAATTGATTTCTAGTTTGTTCCATGGTGGTCAGAGAAAATGCTTGATATTACTTCAATTTTTTTAAATGTTTTCAGACTTGTTACTTAATATATGGTCTATCCTTGAAAATAACCCATGTGCAGAGAAGAACAATGTGTATTCTGCAGCTGTTGAATGAAATTTTCTGTAAATATCTATTAGGTTCATTTGTTATACCGTGCAGATTAAGTCTGATGTTTCTTTGTTGATTTTCTGTCTGGAAGGTCTATCCAATGACTAAAGTAGGGTATTGAAGTGTCCAGCCATTATTGTATTGAGGTCTCTTTCTTTAGCTCTTATAATATTTGCTTCATTTATCTAGGTGCTTTAGTGTTGGGTGCATATATATTTCTTATTATATCCTCTGGAAGAATTGATCTCTTTATTATTATATAATGACTTTCTTAATATCTTCCTACAGTCTTTTGTTGAAATCTATTTTTGTATGGTATAAGTAAAGCTATTTCTGCTCTTTTTTGGTTTCTATCAGCATGGAATAACTATTTCCATTGTTTTATTTTCAGTCTAAATGTATCTTTACAGGTAAAGTATTTTTTTGTAGGTCATAGATTATTGTCTTGCTTCTCTATCCATTCATCCACTATTTGTCTTTTGATTGGAGTATTTAGTTCATGTACATTCAATGTTATTATTGATAAGCACTTACTCCTGCCATTTTGTTACTTGTTTTCTGATTGATTTTTGTCCTCTCATTGTTCTTTTCTTTCTTCCTGTCTTCCTTTTAGTGAAGGTGATTTATCTTTTAATATTATCTGATTTATTGCTTTTTACTTTTTGTACATCTGTGGTATGCTTTTTGATTTAAAATTACCATGAGGCTTGAATATAATATCTTATAACACATCATTTTAGACTGTGGACAATTTAACATTGATTGCATAAACAAAGAAACAAGCAAAGCAACTAATAAAAACTCTACACTTTAACTCCATTGCCATTCTTTTAAACTTTTTGTTGTTTCTCTTCCTTCCCTATTTTACTGTCTATGTCTTGGAAATATGTTGTAGTTATTTTTTATTGGTTTATTGTTTACTCTATTTGAGATTTTTGCACACCATAATTACCATGTTATAATATTCTGTGTTTTTCCATGTGCTATTACTACTGAGTTCTGTACCTTCAGATGACTTCTTATTGCTCACTCACTTTTTTTCTTTCAGGCTCAGAACTCCCTTTCGCATTTCTTGTAGGACAGGTCTGGTGTTAATGAAATACCTCAGTTTTTGTTTGTCGGAAAAGTTCTTATTTCTCTGTCAAGTTTAAAGGACTTTTTGCCAGATACATTATTCTAAAGTAAAAGTCTTTTTTTTTTTCCTTCAGCTTTTTTAATATGTCATGCCACTCTCTCAGCCTGTAAATTTTCCCCTGAAAAGTCTGCTGTCAGATGTATTGGAGTTCCATTGAATGTTATTTGTGTCTCTTCTCTTGCTGCTTTTAGAATCATTTCTTTATCCTTAACCTTTGGGTGTTCAGTTAAGTGCCTTGAGGTGGTCTTCTTTGGGTTAAATCTGCTTGATGTTCTGTAACTTTCTTGTACTTGAATGTTGATATCAAATGTTGGGGAATTGTTTTTAATATTATTTCTTTAAATAAATGTTTAATTTTTTTTTTTTTTTGACAGACTCTCGCTCTGTAGCCCAGGCTGGAGTGCAATGGCGCGATCTCGGCTCACTGGAAGCTCCGCCTCCTGGGTTCACGCCATTCTCCTGCCTCAGCCTCCCAAGGAGCTGGGACTACAGGCACCCCCACCACGCCCAGTTAATTTCTTTTTGTATTTTTAGTAGAAATGGGGTTTCACCGTGTTAGCCAGGATGGCCTTGATCTCCTGACCTTGTGATCCACCCGCCTCAGCCTCCCAAAGTGCTGGGATTACAGGCGTGAGCCACTGCACCGGGCCAATAAATGTTTAGCTCTTATCTCTTTTTCTACCACCTCTTTAAGGTCAATAACTCTTAGATTCCTATTTTGAGGCTATTTTTTAGATTCTGTAGGCATGCTTTATTTTTCATTCTTTTTTGTCTCCTCTGACTTTGTCTTTTCAAATAGTCTGACTTCAAGTTCACTAAATCTATCTTCTCCTTGATCAATTTTTCTAAGTAACTCTGATGCATTCTTCAGTATGATAATTGCATTTTAACTTCAGGATTTCTGCTTTATTCTTTTTATTTCAATCTCATTGTTAAATTTATCTGATAGAATTTTGAATTCCTTCTCTGCATTATATTGAATTTCTTTGAATTACCTCAACCAGCTATTTTGGATTTCCTGTATGAAAGGTCACATATCTCTATTTTTCCAGGATTTGCCCCTGGTGCCTTATTTAGCTTGTTTGGTGAGGTCATGTTTTCCTGGATGGCCTTGATACTTGTAGATGTTCATCCATATCTGGGCATTGAAGAGTTCAGTCTTTATTGTAGTCTTCACAGTCTGGGCTTCTTTGTGCCCATTAGTTTTGGGAACATTTTCCAGGTGTTCAAAGACACTTAGGTCCCAAGCCCAAAAACACAGTAGCAAACACGTAGAGGTACTGCTTTGGTGGCCTTGGATTAACATTAAGAAAAATTCTCTTGATTTATCAAGTAGAGATTCTTGTTCTCTTCCCTTTCTTTCTCTGAAACCAGCAGTCTCTCTTTCTGTGCTGAGGCATGTGGAGCTGGAGTTGGGGTAACATAAGCACCCCTGAGGCCATCACCACTGAGACTGTGCTGGTTCACACTTGAAGTAGGCATAGAACTTGGTCTCACCCAAGGCCCACTGTAACCACAACTTGGCTACCATATAAGTTTATTCAAAGCCCTAACCCTAACCCTAAACCCTAACCCTAACCCTAACCCTGACCCTGACCCTGACCCTAACCCCTAACCCTGACCCTGACCCTAACCCGACCCTGACCCCTGACCCTAACCCGACCCTGACCCCTGACCCTGAACACTGACCCTGACCCCTGACCTTGAGATAGGAATTTTCTAAACACAACAATCGGCCTCCAGCACCATCTCCATTGTCAGGGCCCAGTGCTTTACTCCTAAGATCACCACCAAGGCATCAATGCTCATTTTCATCACTGTATTCAACACTGTATGGGAAGTTCCATCCACAACAAATAGGAGAGAAACAGAAGTAAAGAGCACTCATATGTGAAAGGGGACAGCAAAACTGTCTACTCACAGATCACATGATCTATCTTACATACAGAAAATCATTAAGAACCCCCAAAATATTATTAAAACTAGTAAAGTAAGCAAAGTTACAACACAAAATCTCAATACACAGTAATCTGCTATATTTCTAGAAACTAGAAACAAACAACGTGAGAATGTAATTATGAAAAAAATTCCAGTCTAGGGGTGGTGGCTCACACCTGTAATCCCAGCAGTTTGAGAGGCTGAGGTGGGAGGATCTTTTGAACCCAGGAGTTTCAGGCCAGTCTGGGCAACACAGGGAAACCCTCTCTCTACAAATAACTTAAAAATTAGCTAGGTGTGGTGGTGCACGTCTGTAGTCCTAGTTACTCAGGAGACGGAGGAGGGAGGATTGCTTGAGCCCAGGAGGTTGAGGCTGCAATAAGCTGCGTTCGCACCATTGCACTCCAATCTGGGCAACAGAGCAAAACCATGCCCAGAGAAAAAAAGAAAGGAAAAAGAAATTCCATTTTTAAAAATCAGCAGGCTGGACATGGTAGCTAACACCTGTAATCCCAATGCTTTGGGAGACAAAGAGAGGAGTATCACTTGAGGCCAGGAGTTTGAGGCCAGCCTGGGCAGGAGAGAAAGACCCTACCTGAAAAAAAAAAAAAAAAATTAGCCAGCTGTGGTGGTGCACACCTCTAGTCCCAGCTACTTGGGAGGTTTGAGGTGGGAGGATCACTTGAGCCCAGGAAATAGAGGTTGCAGTGAGTCATGATTGTGCCACTGCACTCCAGCCTGGGAGACAGAGTGAGGCCCTGCCTCAAAAAATAAAACAATTGCTCATAGGAGTATGGGTTTATCTGGACTCAGAATTCAGTTCCATTGATCTATTCCATTGATGATGCCAAAATCATGTTGTTTTTGTTAATGTTGCTTTCTAGTAAGATTTGAAATTTGGAAATGTGAGCCTCTGAGTTGGTTTCTTTGACACTATGTTGGCTATTCTGCATCCCTTGAAATTTCATATAAATGATAGGATCAGCTTGTGAATTTCCGCCAAAAGTTTTCTTGAATTTATTTCAGCAATGTTTTGGAATTTTCCATGTATGAGTTTATTTTTTCCCCCCAAAACAGAGTCTCGCTCTGTCACCCAGGGTGCAGTGCAGTGGTGCAATCTCGGCTCACTGCAACCTCCGCCTCCCGGCCTGTAATCCCAGCACTTTGGGAGGCCGAGGCGGGCGGATCATGAGGTCAGGAGATCAAGACAATCCCGGCTCATACAGTGAAACCCCGTCTCTACTAAAAATGCAAAAAAATTAGCCGGGCATGGTGGCTGAGACTACAGTCTCAGCTACTCAGGAGGCTGAGGCAGGAGAATGGCGTGAACCCGGGAGGTGGAGCTTGCAGTGAGCAGAGATCACACCACTCCACCACACCACTGCACTCCAGCCTGGGCGACACAGCGAGACTCCGTCTCAAAACAAACAAACAAACAAACAAAGCACTATGTCTAGGTATGACTGTTTTCAGAAGAGGTGTCATACTGGTATAACATATCATGGCATATCGTAATACCCACCCACAACACTGCTGTGACGTTCACAATGCAGATGATACCTGCAAGACTGCTATGGCACCCTTAAAACTGATGTGAAGCCCGCAAGATTCATGACACTCCTAAGACTCATATGACACCCTTAATAATGATATGACACCCATAAGGCTGATATGATGCCCATAAGACTGATGGGACACCTGCAACAGTGATATGATGCACACGATACAGACATGACACCCGCAATACTGATGACACCCACAAGAGTACTATGACACCCCTAAGACTCATATGACACCTGTAATACTGATATGACAGCCGCAATACTGACATGACAGCAGGGCGCTTGGTATACAGCTTCCACTGACCTGGATTTGGATTGGTTTGGCCTCTATAATGAAGTTTGATGTCTCTGCTTTACTGACAAGGTATTAATGTGGTTGTTTATAGTTTACAATAATTTCCTTCTTCTAGGAATATTGCAATAGCAAAGTTTAACTTATCCCTTCTCTTGGATTCCCCAGCAGTTACAGCAACTTCACACAAAATACTCCTATGTATTTTATCAAAGCAAAGACAGCCTAAAAATTTTTTTAATTTAGAAAAAAAAAAAGCAGCCGGGCATGGTGGCTCAGGCCTGCCTGCAATCCCAGCACTTTGGGAAGCCAAGGCAGGTGGATCACTTGAGGTCAGGAGTTTGACACCAGCCTGGCCAACATAGTGAAACCCCATCTCTACTAAAAATACAAAAACTTAGCTGGGCTTGGTGGCGGGTCCCTGTAATTCCAGCTATTCGGGAGGCTGAGGCAGTAGACTCGCTTGAACCTGGGAGGCGGAGGTTGCAGTGAGCTGAGATGGCGCCACTGCACTCCAGCCTGGGCAACAAGAGCGAAACTCGGTCTCAAAACACACACACACACACACACACACACACACACATACACACACAACAAACAAACAAAAAAAAACGAGCACTGATCCGGGGGCGCCTGTTTTCTTGGCCTCAGGCTGTGGCGCCTTCCCGTCCCCAACCTCCTGACCGCGTCTCCTCTCCTGGTACCAGGGTCTCTCCCCAGAAACAAACTCACATCCATAACCTGCATCTTGGCCTGCGCTGGGGGTGACCAGCCCAAGCCCTCATGAGGGGACGCTTTTATTAATATAAAGTGAGGTCCCGCTACAAACGGCGGACAGGGAAACACGGCCGCGCTCCCGCCGCTACACTCAACGGCAACAGGAAGCTTTTTCCTCATCTTCGCCTGGGCGGCCCCAGGTGTCCCGAAGCTGCAGCAGCGTCTCCTTGTCTCACTGTGGACGCGGCCCCAAGTGTCCCCATGTCTCCCGAGGCCGCAGCCTCCCCCAGCCGCGTCCTGAGGGGAGGAAGCTCTGTCCTCACGGTAAACGCCCCGCAACGCCGCCTTGCGGATCAGATACGGCTCAAGCGCGCAGCGCTCGGGTTTAGCAGGGGCTGGGCGCCCCCTCGCGGCAGCCCTCGGGAATCTCTGAAATTCAGCCTCCAGATTACTCCGGGCCATGATTTTGGAAATTTCAACTGAAATCGAGCCCACCATCACATGCCTTGATCAGAACGCATGGAGATTTTTAACAAGTAAAGAAGATGGCCAGTAGACAAAGGTCAATGGATTTTCTTTTTCTTTTTCTCTTTCTTATTTTAGAGACGGAGGCTTGCTCTGTAGCCCAGGCTGCAGAGGCAGTGGCATGACCTTGGCTCACTGCAGCCTCCGCCTCCAAGGATCAAGCAATCCTCCCGCCTCAGCCACCCAAGCGCTGGGATTACAGGCGAGAACCTCCGCGCCCAGCCCTAGCTGATTTTTTTTATATCACCAATAATGTATAGGAATAATTTGAACTTAATGAATTAAATTTTGGGTGTGCTATTGTAAATGATATTCTTTAAAATTTCAATTCATTGAGTATAAATCTAACAAAAGACAAACAAATATGCATTCAGGAAACTGAATCATGGTTGAGAGGAATAAAAAATATATAAATAAATGCAGATAGTCCTCGTTCAGAAACAATAACTTAGTATTGTTATCTTTACCACAAAGCTAAAGTAATGAAGAGTGATATTGGTGACAGAATAAGCAAAAAGATAAATGGAACACAATAGAGAACCCAAAAGACCCGAATAAATACAGTTAACTGATTTTGTCATGGGGCAAACGCAATTCAATGGGGAAAGAAAAGTCTGTTCCACAAGTGGTGACAGCACAACAGAAACCATAGTGGGGGAATGAACAAAGACACAAACTTCACGGGTCAACCAAAAAATCACTCAAGGTAATCTATAGACTTAAATTTCCAAATATAAAATAGTAAAAGTTATAGAAGAAAACCTACATGGATTTGGGTTGGTGATAAATTTTTAGATACAATAGCAAAAGCTAGTCCATAAAAGAAAAAGAAATTGATAATGTGGACTTTATTAAAATTTGAAATGTCTACTCTGTGAAACATCCTGTTACAAGAATCAAAAACAAAGCCACAGACTGAGAGAAAATATTTATAAAACAAACCTGAAAATGACTTATATGCAAAATATACAAAGAAATTCTAATGCTCAACAAGAAAACAACACAACTAAAAGGTTGACACCTCACTAAAAATGATATAAGACAGCAAACAAGCATCCAAAAGAACGCTCATGGCACTTGTCAAGAGGGAAAAGCAAATTAATGCAACAATGGTATACCACTGAGCATCTACTAAACTGACTAAAATCTTTTTTTAATGCAATAAAAATTACAACAGGAGGCGGGGCACAGTGGCTCATGCCTGTAATCCCATCAGTTTGGGAAGCAAAGTCAGGAGGATCAACTGAAACCAGGAGTTCAAGACCAGCCTGGGCAACATAGTGAGACCCTCATCTTTAACAAAAATTAAAAAAAAAATTAGCCAGCCCTGGTGGCACATGCCTGTAATCCCAGCTGAGGTGGGAGAATTGCTTGAGCCTGGGAGGTAGAGGCAGCAGTGAGCAATGTTCATGCCACTGCACTCAGATTGGGCTACAGAGCAAGACTCTCTCTCAAAAAAACAAATAAATAAATAAAATTAAAATAAGTTGCAACAGGAACTCTCATTCAATGATAGTGGAATGCATAATGATACAGCAACTTCAGAAAACAATACAGCAGTTTATATTAAAGTTAAACATGCTCTCACCATAGAAGCACTCCTAGGTTTGGGGGGGTTTTTTTTTGTTTTTTGTTGTTGTTGTTGTTGTTTATTTGGTTTTGTTTTTGTTTTGTTTTTTGTTTTTTTGAGATGGAGTCTCGCTCTGTCACCCAGGCTGAAGTACAGTGGTGCGACCTTGGCTCACTGCAACCTCCACCTCCTGGGTTCACGCCATTCTCCTGCCTCAGCCTCCCAAGTAGCTGAGACTACAGGCACACACCACCACGCCTGGCTAATTTTTTGTATTTTAGTAGAGAAGGTGTTTCACCGTGTTGCCCAGGCTGGTCTCAAACTCCTGAGCTCAGGCAATCCACCCACCTCAGCTTCCAAAAGTGCTAGGATTACAGGTGTGAGCCACTGCGCATGGCCAACTACTAGGTATTTAGATAACAACTTTATAAACTTAAGTCCAAACAAAAGCCAATATGCTGTTATGTACAGTTGATCTCTTCATAATGGCCAAATACTTTAAGGGGTCAGGATGACCTTCAATAGGTGAATGAATAACCAAGTTGGGTACATCCATGCAATAGAATGCTATTCAGCGAGAAACAGGGGTGATCTATGAAGCCATGCAAAGACATTGATGAATCTGACATGCACATCGCTAAGTGAAAGAAGCCACTCTGAAAAGATCACATAATGTGTGATCCCATTTCTGTGACATTACAGAAAAGTGTGACTATAACTCGTTTTAGGCTCAAACTCCTGGGCTCAAGCAATCCTCCCACCTCAGCCTCCCAAGTAGCTAGGACTCCAGGCAAGTGCCGCCACACCCAGCTAATTTTTTAACTTTTTTGTACAGTTGGGATCTCCCTATGTTGCCCAGGCTAGTCTTGAACTCCTGGGCTAAAGTTAACCTCCCACCTCAGCCTCCCATGTAACTTGGACTTAAGGCATGGACCACTACACCCAGCTAATTAAAAAAACATAATTTGGTAGAGATGGGCCTCAAAATGTTGCTCACGCTAACGTGAAACTCCTGGCCTCAAACAATCCTCCCTCCTTGGCCTCCCAAGTGCTGCGATTACAGGCATAAGCCACTGCACCCCACCTGATTTTTTAGTCAAGTTATTGTTTGTTGTTGAGTTATAAGACTTTTTAAAATAAGTTTCTGGATATTAACTCCGTACCAGTTATATGATTTGCAAATATTTTCTCCCTTTCTATATATGTTGCCTTGTCACTCTGTTGATTGTTTCCTTTGCTACACAGAAGTTTTTAAGTTTGATGTACTCCCATCTATCTAATTTTGCTTTGGTTGCTTATACTTTTGGTGTCATATCCAGGAAGTAATTGTTCATTACAATGTTATAAAGATTTTATTTTTTTTCTTCTTGGAGTTCTGTACTTTTAGGTCTTACATTTCAGTCTTTAATTTATTTTGAATTAATGATAATAGATGATGCATTACACGGTAGCATTCCATAGAATGGAATGATCTGGTTGGGATCTGTGTCCAAAACTTAGTTGAAATGTAATCCCCAGTGTTGGAGGTCGGGCCTGGTGGGAGGTGATTGGATCACAGGACAAACTTCTTATGAATGGTTTAGCACCATCCGTCTTTGGAACTGTACAGTGAGATCTGGTTGTTTAAAAGTGTACAGCACCTCCCCATCTTTCTCTCTTCCTCCTGCTCTGGCCATGTCAAGTGCTGACTCCCCTTTCGCCTTCAGCCATGAGTGTAAGTTTCCCAAGAAGCCAAGCAGGTGCCAGCATCATGCTTCCTGTACAGCCCGCAGAACAATAAGCTAATTAAATCAATTTTAATTGGAGGAGACTCTGGCAGCAGCTGACGTCTGAGCCAGGAGACAGCAGTGGCAGCTTCCCTGTGGGACTTGGGTGCCTCCGTTCTGCAAGTCCTCCTGTCCACTGGCCCCTCCCAGGGCCCATGCCTAGCCACTCTGCAAGAGTAGGTGCACAGTGCAGCCTCTGCAGCCCAGCCTGAGTGCATTGCTCCACCTGAGTACCTTCCCCGTGACCCAGGAGCACATTGGATTCCCCAGCGCAGCGAGAGCCCAACCCCAAGCCATAGGACTTCCTGGTGTCCCCAGGGCTGTGGCACGTAGCTAGGGATACCGAGGGGGAGATCTGTGGCCAGCACTCGATCGGAGGAGGAGCCCCCACTCTCAGAGCACTGAGAGAGGTGAGACATGTGGGATCCTGGGCAACGAGGGAGCGAGGCATGCCTCCCTCCAGAGGGCCAGTCCAGAAAGGGGGCGACCTATGCAGCCTCTGCCCGAGGGAGCCCCGCAGCTCAGAACACCTAACAAAAGAAACGCAGGCAGGCGCCAGTGATCACAGGAGGCTCCCATCAAGGTCCAGGAGCTGATGAGGGGCTATCGCTCTCCCGTCTCAATGCAAAGCACACCTGCGAACGCGAAGTACAAAAGAACCTTGCTGCTGGAGATAGCAGCCGTTCCTCTTAAGCACCATCTATTGGATCACAGCCCTAACTACAACACCAAAATTGGCCAGCTAATACAACATCTGTGAAACCAAGCACAATTCACCCACCCGTAAGGGTCCTGTACAGAACCTTGGCCCTCTGAAGCATCCAGAAACGAAGCCAGCTGACAATACCCAACTTACACCGCAGTTAAAGGAACACCAACCCTCCCAGATGAGAGTCAGTGCAAGAACTCTGGCAATTCAAAAAGACACAGTGTCCCCTCAGAAGACCCAGGCCTGAGGAGGGACGTGAGGAGCAGCCCCGACTCGCGGCTCAGTCGCAAACACCGGCGTTGGGGAAAACCAAGTAATAAAACCGCGAAACTGCGCCTGTGCGCGGGAGGATTCCAGATGGTTGCACGCAATCCCAGCGGGGCGGGGCAGGACCTTCCCCAGGGGCGGGACCTTCCCCAGGGGCGGGAAAAGCCAGGCCCCTCCCCGACCTCCTGAGCCCAAAACCGGGTTGTGCCCATGACTGACAGGCAAGGCTCCGCCCTACTCCCCGCCCCTTTAGCACCTCCTGACTGCCGATTGGCGGGCTCGCCTTGGTCTCAACGCTGATTGGCTGGCAGCACTACAGGCTGGCACCCACCGCGTCTCACCTCCTGAGCGGCTCCGAGAAGACGCCCGGCCAGGGTGAACACCGCGGCAGGAGAAAACGGGAGACTGTGAAGAGCATGGGGAGCCTTTGTCGTGCAGCGTGAAACCCTCGTAAACCCTCATCCCAAGACCTTCAAATTTTAGCCTAGGAGACCCCAGATCCCCTCACCCTGAGAAGCTCCAAATCCTCTCAGCCTCAAAAGACCCCAAATCCTGCCACCTTGAGGGATTTAAAATCCCCTCAGCATGAAACCCCCAAAGTACCTCAGCTTCAGACACCCCAAATCCCTTCACCCAGAGGAACATCGAATCTCCTAATGCTTAGATCCCCAAATATTCTGAGCCTGAGGAGCCACAATTTCCCTCACCCTAAGGCACCCCAAATACCTCAGCCTGAGGAACCCTAAATATCTCAGAGAGACCAAATTTCCCCAACCACAGATAACCTAAATAGCCTGACAACTCAACCCCGTCAGCTTCAAGGACCAAATAACCTCAGTGTCAAACACCCTAAAACCCATTAATGAGAGACCCAAATCTCCTTTACCCGAGACCCAGAATTTCCTCAGCCTCAAATATCCCAAATCCTTTCATCCCGAGGAACCCCAAATCCCCTTAACCTGATGAATCTCAAATCCTGTCAACTAGAGCACCCCAAATCTCTTCAGCCTAAAAGACCCCTAATCTCATCCTGAAAAACCACAAATACTATCAGCCTGAGGGATACCAAAGCTCCTCAGCTCGAGATACCCCAAATTCCCTCAACCTGAGAAACCCCAATTTCTTCAGTCTAAGACATCTCAAATCCCCTCAGCCTGAGGGACCCCAAATCTCAACCTGAGAGATAGCTTCCCCTTAGAGATGCAGACTGCTTTACTCCTGGATTTTTCTAGAATCCCAAGGTAGAGATCCCCAAATCCTGTCTATGCAAAATGTTCATTTTGCCTCGCTAAAACAGAACCCTGCTCCTCAGTGTGACCCAAGTCCCAGCAGTCAGGGGGCCTCAAGGTCTCCTTGGGACTCCTCTGGCTCTCACACCTCAGGACTCCCCTCAAACACCGGTAGCTACAACCCTCCAGGCACCTGTGCCACCCTTCTCCAAATGAGCCAAGCTGCAGGAGAACTAAAAGAACAAAATCCAGCTTACATTAGGTGGCAGCTCATGGCCAGTGGAGGCCTTCCCATCCCATCAGTACCCCCAGACCTCCCTGGGGTGCTCGAGACCTCACCAGGAACCCAGTCTTCCTGCTCTGAACACCCCAGCCAGATGGAGAAGACAGAGCCTGGTTCTGGGTAGTGCTCAGGGCTGTTGCCCCATCTCAGCACCTTCTCCTTCCACAGGAGCCTTTGGCCTAGGAGCTGGGAGACTCAGGGGCCCTTCCCACACACAGAATTGGAGCAGGGCCTTCTAGACAGTCCCAGCACCATGAGCCCTGAAAGGTCCCAAGAGGAGAGCCCAGAAGGAGACACAGAGAGAACAGAGCGGAAGCCCATGGTGAGAAGTCGGGGAGGCGAAGCCAGACTCCCAGCAGGAGCTGATCTCTGGAGTGCTGCAGACTCCTGGCATGTACCCTTGGGTGACTCTGTCTGAATGTGCATGGAATGGGGGCAGCTGGTCCTGGCCAGGACATGGGGGAGAAAAGAACACTAGCATCAGCGACTGCTCTGTGTCAGCAGAGAGCTAGGAAAATGCTCAGTGTCTGCTCAGTTAAACAGGACACAATCTGGAGAAGGAGGGAAGGTCTTTATGTTTCACAGAGACTCCTAGAGGCCCCAGGCTATGCCCTACACACAGGGTAGAGGAAAAGGACCAGCTCAATGTGTATTAGTAAATCACTGATGGAATCTCTTACTTCCTCTAGGTCAAAGATGCCTTCAAAGACATTTCCATATACTTCACCAAGGAAGAATGGGCAGAAATGGGAGACTGGGGGAAAACTCGCTATAGGATTGTGAAAATGAACTATAATGCACTGATTACTATAGGTAACAGGAAGTGCTGGGCACAGACCAGCCTGGGCGATATAAAACAGGTCTTTGGTCCCTATATTATTTTAATTATCAGGTGGCGGCATCTGCCCACAATTCCCTTTTGCACGGAGACAAATCTGGAGGGAAATATTGTTCTTTTGCATCAGTGCAGGGTTGTGTGTGGATACTGACCATGCAGAGGTCACATCTTGACCTTGTTCAAGACTCTCCCAGCTCATCAGACTGAGCAGCACTGGCTTTGTGGTGCTTTCCATTGCCACTGCCCTTTGTTCCTCCTCCCAGCTCTTCCATTTCAGAGCAAAATTTTTTGCTTCTTTTCAGGTCTCAGAGCCACTCGACCAGCTTTCATGTGTCACCGAAGGCAGGCCATCAAACTCCAGGTGGATGACACAGAAGTTTCCGATGAAGAATGGACACCTAGGCAGCAAGGTAAGAGGGAAGGGAAGGAGGATTTTTTTTTTAAAGATGGAGTTTCACTCTTGTTGCCCAGGCTGGAGTGCAATGGAGTGATCTTGGCTCACGGCAACCTCTGCCTCCCAGGTTCAAGCGATTCTCCTGCCTCAGCCTCCCAAATAACTGGGATTACAGGCATGCGCCACCACACTCAGCTAATTTTTTGTAATTTTCTTTAGTAGATATGGGATTTCTCCATGTTGGTCAGGCTGGTCTCGAACTCCTGACCTCAGATGATCTACCCACCTTGGCCTTCCAAAGTGCTGGGATTACAGCCATGAGCCACCACACCTGGCCTATTTTTATTTTTTTTAAGACAGATGCTCTGTCATCCAGGCTGGAGTACAGTGGTACAATCTCGGCTCACTGCAGCCTCCACCTCCCAGGTTCAACAATTCTCCCACCTCAGCTTCTCAAGTAGCTGGGACTGCAGATGTGCACCACCTTGCCCAGCTAATTTTTGTATTTTTTGTAGAGATGGGGTTTCACCGTGTTGGCCAGGCTGGTCTCAAATTCCTGGCCTCAAGTGATCTGCCTGCCTTGGCCTCCCAAAATGCTGGGATGATGATGATGATGATGATGATGATGATGATGATGATGATGATGACTGTTACTATTATTACAGACAAGGTCTCACTCTGTCACCCAGGCTGGAGTGCAGTGGCACAATCATAACTCACTGCAGCCTCAAACTCCTGGGCTCAAGTGTTCCTCCCACCTCAGCTTCCCAAAGTGCTGGGATTACAGGCATGAGCCACCGTGCATAGCCCCCAGTAAGATTTAGAAGTGACCTCCTGGCCAGGCATGGTGGCTCACACCTGTAATCCCAGCACTTTGGGAGGCTGAGGCAACCATGTCACTTGAAATCTGGAGTTTGAGACAAGCCTAGCCAACATGGTGAAACCCCATCTCTATTAAAAATGCAAAAAAAGATAGCTGGGCATGGTGATGGGTGCCTATAATCCCAGCTACTCAGGAGGCTGAAGCTGGGAAATAGCTTGAACCCAGGAGGTGGAGGTGGCAGTGAGCCGAAATCGTGCCACCACCCTCCAGCCTGGGCAACAGAATGAGAAGACTCCGTCTCGGGGGGAAAAAAAAGTGACCTCCTGAAACCGGCCTCGGTTTAGGTCTCAGCTTCATTTCAGAATTTAACAAAGGAAAAAGAGTCTTCCCTCAAAAACATAAATGTTCAACAAACCAGCACAATGTAATCCCAGCACTTTGGGAGGCCGAGGCGGGCGAATCATGAGGTCAGGAGATCAAGACCATCCTGGCTAAAACGGTGAAACCCCATCTCTACTAAAAATACAAAAAATTAGCCAGGCACAGTGGCGGGCACCTGTAGTCCCAGCTACTCAGGAGGCTGAGGCAGGAGAATGGCATGAACCCAGGAGGCGGAGCTTGCAGTGAGCCGAGATAGCACCACTGCACTCCGGCCTGGGTGAAAGAGCGAGACTCCATCTGAAAAAAAAAAAAAATTGTCATTCTTTTTTTAAAAAAAAGAAAACATTGTTTTTGCTAAACAATGTTAATAAATCACAGAACAATTAAAGAAAACAATTAAACTGCAAATCCACAAAAAAGCTTTCTAACACCAATCTCATAATAGTTATTGAGTTAAATGTCTTAGAAGAAATAATATTAAGTAAAGATACATCATTTATGTACATTTAATCATACTATATGATCCTCTTATACCAAAATGTATCTACTTCTTTGTCTCGATTCTGGAGCGGGTTTGAGAGAGCTGTTTAGTTGCCCTGATCTTTCCCATACGTCACTGACCAGAGACAGCATCAAGTAGATAAAATAATGTACCATAATTATAAAATAGAAGTGCAAAGCTCATTTCCTCTTCTACTGCTTGGTTAGGAGAGTTTAGAAGTAAACACAGTCAATCTGCCCAAACTGGAGAAAGCAACTTGGATTGGGTCTACGATTTCCCCATCTGTGGATTTGAGATTCCTTAAGACCTTAATGTAATGTAAGAGGAATGAAAGGCCAGCGTTTGCCTTTCTGCAAATGTTTTGACAGGAAAAGAATGTCTCTTTAGAGGGAATCTATCTCCCGTGGTTTACCACACATCTATACATCTTTATCTGAACTCAGTTAAAATCCCCAATTTAAATCAATTTATTTTCTATTGTGGAAATCAAACAACATATATTTACTCTTCTAACAATTTTTAAGCGTACAACTTTATTAACTATATGCACACTGTTGTGCAATCGATCCCTAGAACTCTTTATCTTGCATGACTAAAACCCTAACCCATTGAACAATAACACTCCATTGCTTCCTCCCTCCAGCTCCTGGCAACTGCAATTCTGTTTCTATGAATTTGGTTACTTTAGATACCTCATATACGTGGAATCAGCCATGAAACATTTGTCTTTTTGTGACTGGCTTATTTAATCACTTAGCAGAATGTTCCCAAGATTCACCCATGTCACAGCATGTGACAAGATTTTCTTCTTTTTTAAGGCTGAATAATATTCTACTGCATGTATATACCACATTTTGAAAATCCATTCATTTGTCAATGGATATTAGGTTGCTTCGCCTCTTGTCTATTGTGAATAATGCTGTAATAACTATCAGTGTGCAAATATCTCTTTGAGATCGTTTTTAATTCTTTTTTTTTTTTTTTTTTTTTTTTTGAGACGGAGTCTCGCTCTGTCGCCCAGGCTGGAGTGCAGTGGCGCAATCTCGGCTCACTGCAAGCTCTGACTCCCGGGTTCACGCCATTCTCCCGCCTCAGCATCCCAAGTAGCTGGGACTACAAGCACCTGCCACCACGCCAGGCTAATTTTTTTGTATTTTTAGTAGAGACGGGGTTTCACCATGTTAGCCAGGATGGTCTCGATCTCCTGACCTCATGATCCGCCTGCCTCATGGGCTCGATCTCCTGACCTCATGATCCGCCTGCCTCGGCCTCGTGAAGTGCTGGGATTACAGGCATGAGCCACCGCGCCCAGCCTTTAATTCTTTTTAATATATTATATACCCAGAAGTGGAATTTCTGGATCAGAAGGTAGTTCTGGTTTTAATTTTTTGTGGAAGCGCCATACTGTTTTTTTACAGTGTCTGCACCATTTTACATTCCCACTACTATGGTTTGAATGTGTGGAAGTTCATGTATTGGAAACTTAATTGCCATTGTAACGGTATTAAGAGGTGGAGCCTTTAAGAGGTGATTCGGTAATGATAGCTCCAACCTCATGAATGGATTAATGCCATTATCACAGGAGTGGGTTAGTTATTGCAGGAGTGGGTTCCTGATGAAAAGGATGAGTTGGGCCCTTCCCTGTCTTTCTCTCTGTCTCACATGCACACTTACCCTTCTACCATGTCATGATGCAGCTTGAAGACCCTTGCAAGATGCCAGTGCCATGCTCTTCAACTTCCCAGCCTCCAGAACCACAAGCCAAATAATTATTTTCTTTATAAATTACCCACTCTGGGCCAGGCACAGTGGCTCATGCCTGTAATCCCAGCACTTTGGTAGGCCAAGGCAGGCAGATCACAAGGTCAGGAGTTCGAGACCAGCCTCGCCATCTTGGCAAAACCCCATCTCTACTAAAAATACAAAATTAGCCAGGCATGGTGGCATGCACCTGTATTACCAGCTACTTGGGAGGTTGAGGTAGAAGAATCACTTGAACCCGGGAGACAGAGGTTGCAATGAGCCGAGATCACACCACTGCACTCCAGCCTGGGCAACAGAATGAGACTCCATCTCAAAAAAACAAACAAACACATAAATTTCCCACTCTCTTGCATTCTAGGAAAGCAGCAGAAAACAGACTAAGCTACCCACCAACAATAAGCAAGTGTTCTAATTTCTCCACATCTTCGCCAATATTGCTATTTTCTGGTTTTTTGACAGAGGCTATCATAACACGATAAGGTGATATCTCATTGTGGTTTTAATTTTCATTTCCCTGATGATTAGTGATGTTAAGCATATTTTCATATGCTTCTTGGCCATTTATGTATCTTCTTTTGAGAAATGTCTATTCAAGCTTTTTGCCCATTGTATTAGTCAGCCCAGGCTGCCACAAGAAAATACCACACATTGAGTGGCTTAAACAACAGAAATTTGTTTTCTGACATTTCTGAAGTCTGGTAGTAAAAAATCAGAGTGCCAGCATGGTTGGGTTCCAGTGAGGGCTCTCTTACTGACTTGTAGTCAGCCTCCAGCTCACTGTGTATTTACATGAATTATTTGTGTGCCAACAGCAGGAAGGAGAAGGAATTTCTCTCTTCCTCTTCTTATAAAAGCAATAATACCTACTAGAAGATTTTTTTTTAGACAGCCTCATTCTGTTGCCACAGGCTGGAGTTCAGTGGTGCAATCTCAGCTCACTGCAAACTCCACCTCGTTCAAGCAATTCTCCTGCCTCAGCCCCCCACGTAGCTGGGACTACAGGGGCACATCAGCTAATTTTTGTATTTTCAGTAGAGATGGGGTTTTACCATGTTGACCAGGCTGGTCTCAAACTCCTGGCTTCAAGTCATCTGCCCACCTCAGCCTCCCAAAGTGCTGGGATTACAGGCATGAGACACCGCACCCGACCAAAAGCACTAATGTCATCCTAAGGGTCCCACCCTCATGACATCACCTAGCCCTAATTACCTACCAGTGGCTCCATCTTTAAATACCATCATATTGAGGTATTAAATATGCTTCAGCATATGAATTTGGGGGAAACAAAATTCAGCCCATAGCACCCATTATTTAATTATTTGTTTTGTTGTTGTATTATAGGAGTCCTTCATATATTCTGGATATTAACTCTTTCTTCGGTTTTTTTTTTTTTTTTTTTTTTTTAGACAGAGTCTCGCTCTTGTCACCCCGGCTGGAGTGCAATGGCGCGATCTCAGCTCACTGCAACCTCCCCCTCCCAGGTTCCAGCAATTATTCTGCCTCAGCCTCCCGGGTAGCTGGGATTACAGGCACACACCACCACGCCCAGCTAATCTTCTGTATTTTTAGTAGAGACAGGGTTTCACCATGTTGGCCAGGCTGGTCATGAACTCCTGACCTCAAGTGATCCATCTGCCTCGGCCTCCCAAAGTGCTGGGATTACACCCATGAGCCACAGTGCCTGGCCTGGATATTAACTCTTTATCTTCTTTTTTTTGAGACAGAGGTCTCACTATGTTGCCCTGGCTGGTCTCGAACTCCTGGGTTCAAGTGATCCTCCCACCTCAGCCTCTGAATAGCTGAACTATAGTCATGTGCCACTGCACTCAGCAACATTAACCCTTTATCAGATACATGGTTTGCATATATTTTCTTCCAGTCTGTAGGATGCCTTGACACTGTGTTGATTGTTTTCTTTGCTACACAGAAGTTTTTAAGTTTGATGTAGTCGTACTTGTCTATTTTTGCTTTTATTGCTTATGCTTTTGGTGTCATATACAAGAAGTTATTGTTCATTTCAATGTCATGAAGCTTTTCCTCTGTGTTTTCTTCTTCAAGTTCTGTACTTATAGACCTTACATTTCAGTCTTTAATCTATTTTGAGTTAATTTTTATATGAGATATGTGGTAAGAGTCTGTCTTCTCTTTTGCATATGTATATCCAGTTTTCCCAATACAATTTCTTGCAGACTGTCCTTTCCTCCATTGTGTAGTCTTGGCATCATTGCTGAAGATCATTTGACCATATACACAAGGGTTTATTTCTGGCCTCTCTATTCTGTTCCATTGGTCTATATGTCTGTCTTTATACCAGTACCATACTTTCCTGATTACTGTAGCTTTGTAATATGCTTTGAAATCAGGAAGTGTGAGGCCTTCAACTTTATCCTTCTTTTTCAAGATTGTTTCAGCTATTCTGGGTCCTTAGAGATTCTATATGATTTTTTGGATATTTTTCCATTTCTGAAAATAATAGCATTGGCATTTTGATAGACAGGGCATTGAATCTATAGATCATTTTGATAGTATGAACATGTTAACAATATTAAGTCTTCAAATCCACGAACACAGGATGTCTTCCATTTATTTGTGTCTCCTTAAATTTCTGTCGGCACTGTTTTGTAGTTTTCAGTGTTCAAGTTTTTGCCTCCTTGGTTAAGTTTATTCCTAATTATTCTATTCTTTTTGATGCTATTGTGATTGGGATTTTTTTCTTAATTTCCTTTTTGGATTGTTCATTTTTACTAAATAGAAACACAACTGATTTGGGGTGTTGCTTTTGTATGCTGAATTCATGTATTACTTCTTTTTTTTTTTTTTTTTTTTTTTTTTGAGACGGAGTCTCGCTCTGTCATCCAGGCTGGGATGCAGTGGCATGATATCGGCTCACTACAAGCTCCACTTCCAAGGTTCATGCCATTCTCCTGCCTCGGCCTCCTGAGTAGCTGGGACTACAGGTGCCCGTCACCACGCCCAGCTAATTTTTTGTATTTTTAGTAGAGATGGGGTTTCACCATGTTAGCCAGGATGGTCTCGATCTCCTGACCTCGTGATCCCCCCACCTCGGCCTCCTAAAGTGCGGGGATTATAGGCTTGAGCCACCATGCCCAGCCCAAATTCGTGTATTACTTCTAACAATTTTTTGGTAAAATCTTTATAGTTTTATTTTTATTTATTTTTTTAGATGGAGTCTCGCTCTGTCGCCCAAGCTGGAGTGCAGTGGCATGATCTCGGTTCACTGCAACCTCTGCCTCTCAGATTCAAGTGATTCTCCTGCCTCAGCCTCCCGAGTAGCTGGGACTATAGGTGCCCGCCACCATGCCCAGCTAATGAATCATTATAGTTTTCTGCATGTAAGATCATGTCATCTGCAAACAGAGATAATTTTACTTCTTCCTTTCCATTTGGATGCCTTTTATTTATTTTACTGGCCTAATTGCTCAGGCTACGACTTACAGGACTATGTTGAATAGAAGTAGCAAGACTGGAAATCCTTACCTTGTTTATGACCTTAGAAGGAAGGCTTTCAGTTTTTCATCATCGACTATGATGTCAAAAAATGGGCTTTTCGGCTGGGCGCGGTGGCTCATGCCTGTAATCCCAGCACTTTGGGAGGCCGAGGTGGGAGGATCACAAGGTCAGGAGACCGAGACCATCCTGGCTAACACGGTGAAACCCCATCTCTACTAAAAATACAAAAAATTAGCTGGGCATGGTGGCAGGCACCTGCAGTCCCAGCTACTCGGGAGGCTAAGGCAGGAGAATGGCCTGAACCCAGGAGGGAGAGCTTGCAGTGAGCCGACCTCGCGCCCCTTCACTCCAGCCTGGGTGACAGAGCGAGACTCCATCTCAAAAAAAAAAAAAAAAAAAAAAAAAAGGGCTTTTCTTATATGACCTTTTTACATTGAGGTGATTTCCTTCTATTCCTAGTTTGTTCAGTGTGTTTGTCATGAAAGGTCAATTTACATTTTAAAAATTAATGTAATAAACACCTTATTAGGTATACCTTTACAGATAGGCTGGAACAAAGATGAAGTTTTATCTATTTTTTTAAATCTTAAGAAAATTAGCAATGCCCCCAATAGAAGCATAGGCCTTAATGATACTTCAGAAAACATTTCCAAATTGCCCTTGGATAATACTTGGAATCATCACTCTCTGATTCAGAATTCTCTGTCTCTAATGAGAAACTCCAGAGTTAGGCCGAGCATAGTGGCTCATGCCTGTAATCTCAGCACTTTGGGAGTCCGAGGCAGGTGGATCACTTAAGGTCAGGAGTTCGAGACCAGCATCGCCAACATGGAGAAACCCCATCTCTACTAAAAATGCAAAAATTAGCTGGGTGTGGTGGTGCACACCTGTAGTTCCCAACAACTCACAAGGCTGAGGCAGGAGAATTGCTTGAATCTGGGAGGCGGAGATTGCAGTGAGGGGAGATTGTGCCACTGCACTCCAGCCTGGGCGACAGAGGGAGACTCCATATCAAAAAGAAAAAAAAAATCTCTAGATTTTTTGGTTGGAAACATTTACCAACCAAACCACTGATTTCTCATCACCTTTTAGTCAAACCTCCTTGGATGGCCTTCAGAGGAGAACAGAGTAAACACCAGAAGGTAAGTATCTCCCAAATCCTGTTGACAAGAAACCTTCCTCATAGATCCAAATACAGGTAAGAGAAGGAGAATGTACAGACTATCCTAGGAACTACTGCCTTCCTCTCCTGATCTCTTTAGCGCAGTGTCTGACATCATCATTATTTTAAGAGTTAATAAGAACAGCAACAATAATCGCTACCATGGGTTATTTTCTCAGTATTTTCAGACTTTATTTTAAGCATTTTACATGAATAAACTTTACGTATAGTACCTATTCAACTTCACATATAGTACCTATTAAGTAGGTACTATAACTATAGCCATTTTACAGGTTAGGAAACTGAGGTATAAAAATGTTCAGTTATATCCCTGGGATCACATTCAGTGTTGGTGCAGTCTAATCCAAAACTCCTTCTCTAAAGCACTTACAAGATCATTAAAAGTTTCATAGTTTTATAAGGTTTATGCTGTCTTACCCATATGTCTTTACATCATTCGTCCAATTGATTTTTCAACCTCAGTTTTTCTCTGTTGTAGTAAAGTCAGATTTGCACTAAAACACTCTGATTAAGGGAAGCTTCCAAGTAAATAGACAATTCATACTGTGGATGGTACCAGAAGAAGATAGGGTCCCTACCCTCATAAGGGACCCATTCTGATCAGAGGAAGCAGCTTCCAGCCCTGAGGAGTTTCAGGTTCGAAGATTGAGAAACAACAAATAAGAAAATGGTTTAGGACTTCATATAGGTTACACCCTATTAAGTAAAAATATATTCTTCTGGAACCAATTTCAAATGCTCATTCCTGTAGAAGGCAGTAACAGCTCCTTCCTCTGGGCTCCAATTAGGGAACTGTCATGTTATTTGTAATTATTTGTTTAGCCTGCCTGCTGCCTCTTCATTGTGAGCTCTTCAGGAGTCTAGTCCCTTCCTGATTCTTCTCAGAACTCCCAAGCCCAGCTCAGGGCCTCTGAGAGCCTCCTGAGTGTTTTCTGAATGATTGATTCCAAGCTTATGAATTAAACTATAAGTAACAGGGTCAAGGAATGCTGAAAATATCTTTGAGTTAGATTTCAACTGTAGAGATATATCAGGACTATGAGATAATTTTCGTTTGTTATTTTTCTACAGGGGCAGGGGGTGGTTTGAGACAGAGTCTGGCTCTTGCGCCAAGGCTGGAGTACAACGGCTCAATCTCGGCTTACTGCAGCCTCCATCTCCTAGGTTAGTGTGATCCTCCTGCCTCAGCCTCCTGAGTAGCTGGGACCACAGGCTTGCACCACCATGCCCGGCTAATTTTTATGTGTTTTGTACAGGCAGGGTTTTGCCATGTAGCTCAGGCTGGTCTTGAACTCCTGGGCTCAAGCCATCCTACTACCTTGGCCTCCCAAAGTGCTGGGATTACAGATGTGAGCCACCGCACCCAGTCTGTGAGAAAAATTATTTTTTTCTTTTCTTTTCTTTTCTTTCTTTCTTTTTTTTTTTTTTTCAGACAGTTTCACTCTTGTTACCCAGGCTGGAGTGCAGTGGCGCGATCTCGGCTCACTGCAACCTCCACCTCCTGGGTTCAAGTTGTTCTCCTGCCTCAGCCTCCCGAGTAGCTGGGATTACAGGTGCCCGCCACCACACCTGGCTAGTTTTTTGTATTTTTTGTAGAGACAGGGTTGGCCGGACTGGTCTCAAATTCCTGACCTCAGGTGATCTGCCTGCCTTGGCCTCCCAAAGTGCTGGGATTACAGGTGTGAACCACTGTGCCTGGCGAGAATAATTATTAATCTCACATTCATACTGTATTAAGTAGCTCAAAAAACACTTTGGTGAACATTATTATCTTTCATGTTCACTACAATATTAAGAATTAGTGCCGGGGGCAGTGGCTCACACCTGTAATCCCAGCACTTTGAGAGCCAGAGGTGGGCAGATTACCTGAGGTCAGGAGTTCGAGACCAGCTTGGCCAACATGGTGAAACCCCATCTCTACTAAAACTACAAAAATCAGCTGGGCATGGTGGTGGACACCTGTAATCCCAACTACTCGGGAGGCTGAAGCAGGAGAATCGCTTGAACCTGGGAGATGGAGGCTGCAGTTAGCTGAGATCATGCCACTGCACTCTAGCTTAGGCAACAGAGTGAGACTCCCTCTCAAAAAAAAAAAAAAAAAAGAATTAGCATGGGCTGGGTGCGGGGGCTCTTACATATAATCTCTGCACTTTGGGAGGCTGAGGTGGGTGGATCACTTGAGGTGAGGAGTTCTAGACCAGCCTGGCCAACCTAGCGAAACCCCGTCTCTAACAAATATACAAAAATTAGCTGGGTGTGGTGGCACGTGCCTGTAATCCTAGCTTCTTGGGAGGCTGAGGTAGGAAAATCTCTTGAACCTGGGAGGTGAAGGCTGCAGTGAGCTGAAATCATGCCACTGCATTCTAGCCTAGGCAACAGAGCAAGACTCCTTTTCAAAACAAAACAAAACAAAACAAAACAAAAAAACCATGTATGCCAACTTCTGGATCGGGAAACTAAAGAGAAATTAGCTAACGATACACCCTTATTCAAGCAGACAAGCAGAATTGGTACAGGAACTAACTAATCTAATTCAAAAGCCAAATATTCTTTCCAGGATATGGCAACATGCAACTTTGACTTCACTTTCTTAGTTGTCTAGATATATTTTTGCCAATCATCTCTTTGTTCTGTTCCGAACCTTACTGCCCTATTACCTCATTTTCCAGATGTGCTCTGTCCCTCTGTGCTTTTCTACATTTCCCCTTCCATCAAAAGTCTACTAGTTTATGGAAGATTCCCTCCTTCTCTCTGTAAGCCCTTATCCCCTTCTTTCACAGATCTTGCTGATTCTCCAGCTAGTCTTCCCAAGTATTCTTCCTCCTTCCCTTTAACTTACATAGAACGTTTTGAGAGAAAGTTGAAGGAAAGAGCCTTAAGACATGGGTTAGAGTCCCAGATTCACTACCCACTTAGACCTTGTCTTTTCCCTCTAGTATTTAGACACTCTAGGTATTTCCAAGGTTTGAACATTAACTACAGTCATATGAAAACATGTTGCAAGCCGTAAAGAACTAAATAAATGCACGTTGTCTTTTAATATGTGATTCTCACATTAAAGGGAATGCCCAAGGCGTCATTCAATAATGAATCTAGTTTGAAAGAATTGTCAGGAACGCCAAATTTACTGAATACAAATGGCTCAGAGCAGGCTCAGAAACCAGTGTCCCCTCCTGGAGAAGCAAGTACCTCTGGACAGCACTCTAGACTAAAACTGGGTAAGAAAAAATTTGAGGGGAATTTAGTCCCGCTATGTCCTCTAGAAAGGTTGGTGAGTATGGTCTACCTATGTGGGGTGGACTTTGGATAGGCCTGGGCTTAAGCTGGACTCAACTGTGAGACCAGAAGTTAGATGCAGTATTTTGTTAAAATTATTTATTTATTTGTTCACTGAGACAGAGTCTTACTCTGTCACCCAGGCTGGAGTGCAATGGTGAGATCTCGGTTCACTGCAACCTCTGCCTCCACGAAAACAGCGATTTTCATGCCTCAGTCACCCGAGTAGCTGGGATTATAGGTGTGCACCACCGTGCCCGGCTGATTTTTAGTAGAGACAGAGTTTCACCATGTTGACCAGGCCGGTCTCAAACTCCTGGCCTCAAGTGATCTGCTCAGCTCAGCCTCCCGAAATGCTGGGATTACAGGCTTGAGCCACCATGCCTAGCCTTGGATACAGTATTGAATAGCATGTAAGAACATTAACTTTGAAGTCACTCACTTGGGTTATAATCCACACAGAAGCATTGGGGCCTTGGGCAAATCTTATAAATTCCATGGGCTCCTGAATGGTAATCTGTAAAATGAGACCAAGTATATAGAGCTCATGTATTGTTTGAAATCATTAAATTAAATATAAATGAATTGATACATGTGAGGTGTCCAATAAGTACCTCTCTGATAATATATATTCTTTTGTGCGTTTCTACATTTCCTTTTCCATCACATGTCAACTAGTACATAGAAGATCCCCTATAGAGACTATACTTTCTTAGTGTTGTATGTCCAGGCCTTTGTTCAATGCCTAAGATGTAATGAACTCTCAAAAAATATTTTCTGAATAAATAAATGCATGAATGAACCATTTTGTAAGCAGAAAGGCTGGGAGGTTAATGGGATAATGAGAACAGCTAGAAACTAAAATTGAATAGGCATCTACAGTCAGTGTGGGTGTGGGGTCTAAGTCTCTCTGAAGCAGTAAAGAGGGGGAGACTAGAGTATATAGAAAGGTAGATGCTAATTTGATGGTAGGAGATTTCACATTTTCTTATGAAACAAGGACAAACACCCCAGACTCCCAATTTTACCCATCTACTCTTCTCCAACCTAGAACTCAGGAGGAAGGAGACCGTAGGAAAGATGTATAGCCTGCAAGAAAGAAAGGGTCATGCATACAAAGAGATCAGCGAGCCACAGGATGATGACTACCTCTGTGAGTGACCCTTTCAGCCACTCACACAGCTTGCTGTTATGTCCTGGTACAATAATTTCATCATTTGGCCCACAAATCATTCCCTTACTCGAATGAATTAAAGTACAGGATTGGGGCTAAATAATGTGAGTGCCAAGCTCTTTCTGAAGCTCTTATATCAAGGAACATGCATTACAACTTTCCTAATCCCTGCTTCCCTCACTTCCAGATTGTGAGATGTGTCAGAACTTCTTCATTGACAGCTGTGCTGCTCATGGGCCCCCTACATTTGTAAAGGACAGTGCAGTGGACAAGGGGCATCCCAACCGTTCAGCCCTCAGTCTGCCCCCAGGGCTGAGAATTGGGCCATCAGGCATCCCTCAGGCTGGGCTTGGAGTATGGAACGAGGCATCTGATCTGCCACTGGGTCTGCACTCTGGCCCCTGTGAGGGCCGAATTACAGAAGACGAAGAGGCAGCCAACAGTGGATATTCCTGGCTAGTAAGAAGAGCCTGCTGTTTCCCCTGTTCTGTCTTCCCACATCCCTTCTGTGCCTTTGGTGGGACATCACCTTCTACATGTTAGGATATAGGTAGGGATAACATGGTTAGCTCTGTGTACTCAAGGGTCTTTGCATGAACATGGAACTCCTATTTAGAGATCACAGGGTACGTGGGAGCAGAGTGGTACAAAGACAAAGAAGTGCATCCTCCCTTTTGGAGCTTCTGCTCTGATTGGACAAACCAACTCAGATGTGTAGATGATGACTAAGGTGCATGCCATGTGGTCTCAGTTGGCAGTTGAAGCTCTGCAGGTCCAAAGGCCATTGATGACCGTGGAGTAAAATAATTCTTCAGATTTTTACCCTCTAAAAAGTCTTTACCTTATTTTTTGAAACTCAGATCACCAAGGGGAGAAACTGCTATGAGTATGTGGATGGAAAAGATAAATCCTGGGCCAACTGGATGAGGTAAGGCCACTAGCTCTCTTAGTTTCAGAGAGAACCTCCATCTCTCACAAACCCGGACTTCCTTCCTTCTCATTATGCCTCCCTCAATGATTTTCACATCCCCTATTTCTATTTTTCTCCATACAGTGCTGTTTTATACCATCAACTTTTAGAAATAAAAAATAAAAATATAGATATTATGATTTATTGGTATCAAAACACAAATATGTATGCTAGACAAAATTGAGGCACCAAGATAAACCTTGACAAGGTTAATTCATGCTTTAATTTATGTAATCCACATTTGTTAAACACTTAGTATGTTCCAGGTTAGGAAGTGAAGTTCACTACTTGAACAGAAGTGAGCTGCAGGATGACCCAGCCCCTTTCCACAATGGGCTGTCGTTCTATCAGAGAATAGAAAAATGAATCAACTATTACTGTTCTATGTTATTGGGCCAAGAGAAAGAGGCTTCTGAGTTTCTCTAGGAATCTGAAGAAGTCAGGTGAATGGCAGCTGAGTGAACTGTAGGGTGATTAGAGGAAGGCCTGTCAAAGAAAGATGGACTTGAGCTGAGTGTAGAATGATGTGAGCTAATCTAGAAGCAGAGCACGTGATCAAGCACCAAGTTCTGTGGTATAAAACGAATTAATTTAGAGTTTAGAGAAGCTAGAGATCAATGTGTTTTATGGCCAATCAAGGTGGAGGTAAGTCTGGAGTTGGGCTTTGAAAAAATGGCTGATTAGGCACAGCAGGGAAGCATTCTAGGCAGGATGAGCACTGTAGTCATCCTGCCTAGAGGGAACTCACTGCCTCTTTTCTTTCCCTTTGCCTGCCTTGACCCCAGGTATGAGAACTGTGCCCGGGATGATGAAGAGCAGAACCTGGTGGCCTTCCAGTACCACAGGCAGAGCTTCTATAGAACCTGCCGATTCATTAGGCCAGGCTGTGAACTGCTGGTCTGGTATGGGGATGAGTATGGCCAGGAACTGGGCATCAAGTGGGGCATCAAGTGGAAGAAAGAGCTCATGGCAGGGAGAGGTAGGCATCACTATTACTCTTTTAAAAGGACAGGAAAGAAAGAATTATCCTAGAGAATTTTCATGATTGAACACTTAAATAGACTAAAACGCCGTCTAAAGTCAGTAAAATTTTACATCAGTGGCTCCAAAATTAAAGATTCATGTTATGTGCCTTTGCCTCTTTGGAACAGTTTTTATATTTTTAAATCTTTGTTCCGATTTTATATTCAAAGTACTTCATGCACAAAGTATATAACAGCATACAGTGCTCAAAGACTTAAAGACAAAAATCAAGTTCTCAAACACCTACCAGCTCTCCCAACAAGGTAGTTTCTTCTGGCATTTCCTTGATATTTCTTAATGATATGCATATGTTGTTATTCATTCATTCATTATCTCAATTAGCTGTCATGTGAATTCCTACTCTGTGCCAGACGATGTTGCAGGAAGTGTAAATACAGACTGATCAAGACAATCAAAAAAACTGCTCTTGAACATATGACTTGTGAATTAGGGAACCATATGAATACACACAGACATATGTGTAATATCAGACGGCGATTAGTGCTTTGAAGAAAATGAATCCAGAAAGAATACCTGGGATCAGTGTGAGACCTGGGATCAGTGTGAGAGCTGAGGTCAGTGTGAGACCTGGGGGTCAGTGTGAGACCTGAGGTCAGTGTGAGACCTGGGGGTCAGTGTGAGGTGAGAGTAGAGTGTTGCAGGGGATTGTCAGGGAAGGTTTCTCTTAGGAGACAGCATTTGAGAAGTGCAAGTGCCTGTGGGCCAAGGATTCCAGGCACAGGGCGCAGCTAGTGCAATGGTCCTGAGGCCAGAAAGAGTTCAGCTTTGGTTCATTTTTGGAAAATAGGCTGCCATGGGTCATCCCTTCAGAGCTGCTCCAGTTTCCAAGTGAGAGAAAATGGTGGGCAGGATGAAGGTGGGGAGCATGGCGGTAAGCCTGAGTAGGGATATATTTTGAAACAAGACTTCCTATTATATTTAAAATGGGTTCAGACTGAATGAAATAACTCAAACATGAATACTTGATGTGCAGCCTGACAAAGAGCATATTCTCATTTTATGATTTGTGGAATCTGAAATAGAAGCAGTCCATGCACCTAGTTGGCGCAGCAGGACCCACAGTCCTTTAGTCAGTGGGACCTGGACCACTCTGTGTTGGCCAACCTGAATCACACTTCCTGATGGAGAACCAGGCACATAACAGTCCTCAATTAAATATGTCCTTTTGAATGAGGATACTCAAATTCAGCCTAGCCTAGCCTGTCACTCACACACATGTACAGATCCCAGGGTCCACACAGATACAGATCCCAGGGTCCACACCTATCACATATATGAACATTATCACACAGACCCCTGCAGACACATCTGTGAGGCATATGCATTCCCAAACACACAGACAGACTCATGATAAATTTGTTCCTACCCAGCCGTGACTTCTAAATGCTTGGGGAAACCAAGACATAGTAGAAAGGAGTGTGCAATTATCATTTCCCATGATGCCGTTACTTAAGAACTCTTTGTGTCCGTCCTTCTAATGGCACCAATGCCTCCCATCAAGCCTTAAACCTCACCTAAATTATGTCATTGGGCTTTTTCATCCATAAATGAGCATACCAGGTGCCAAGGGAATCAATATGCCCTTTCACATGCCTTAGACCAGTGTCCAAAGAAAGATAAAATGTTATTCTATAAAAGCTTTCTCCCAGCATTTCTATTCCTTTACATTTTGTCCCATATACAACTATGGTTTTCTAATGATCTTATTTCTGACAGCTGTTTTTCTTCAGAACATCAACAGCTTCTTTCCTAAATTAGTTTTAGTATGAGTTCCATTTCTAATTAGCTCAAATTAAAGTCCTAGAGAGCAGCGAGGTAATATTTAAACCCTCAGGCTAAAATTTCGGAGTAGGTGCAGAATGTTGACTCTAAATGAGTTTTTCCTGTGACATAACACTCATGAAAGCAGGATTTCCTTCATGTGTGAAATGTCTTAAATCAGACTTACCCTTTGTGATTCTCTTTTAGCTATAAATGTCATTTAAGAAAAAAAAAAGAAAAGAAAATTAAGCATGACATTCCCCAATATCCTCTGCTCACTGTGTTATAATCCCTATCACTCCCCAAGTGAATTGGAGAGAGTGAAGACACAATGAACAGAAACTTCCCTGATGCTTCACAGAGGAAGTGTTCTCCAGGACCACACAGCCTCCACCATGTCCATCTATGAAGGGCTGTGGCAAGCCATATACACAAAGATGCCTGTTTCCTGTCTTCTCGGTTAAAAACAAAAACAAAACACTGGAAGGAACCCCAAAGCCAAGCTGCCATGGGTTGCAGAGTGCCAGCCCTTAAGTAGTGTTGTCCATGGGTAAACAGGAGACGGAAAAGGGCAATTTCAAGAAATAACAAACTCAAGGCATGAATATGGTTATCCAAACATCAAGGGACTCCTTCATTTGCATTTGGATAATTGTGCAGTTATATGATTTGTTACATGGAGACCAGATGGAAGTAAGAGAGCTCATCCTCAACTTCCTGTACCTCTGGAAGTCTTTACACACATGCTGGAGAGATAGATGAGAGTTCATTAGCATCAAACCACCATGGATTTCATAATCAATTCCTAATATCTGAATAAGTGCAGAAAAGTCACAGGCATCTAGAAATGTGGCCCAAGTCCTGTTCTTCAATCGGCCCACCCATTTCTCAAGATTTCATTGAGAAGATCAAGAAATATCTTCCTTGGATGCAAAATGGAGGTGGTGAAAATTGGAAGTATGTCCTTCCTGGTAATGAGGCAATTTCAGTACATAGGAAGTGCTCTGAAATCTTTAAGGTATACAGTCTGACTCACTAGAACAAGAAAGGGCCCCACTTGTTGCCATTTTATGAGGTGACCACCCCAGCTGGATAAGAGCTACAAGTGTCCATTGGGTCTACCTGGGTGTGAGTCAAGAAAGCAGAGTTGAGTGCCCTGAGGTAAGCTGAGATTTTGGTGTTCAATGGGAAAGAATGTAAGAATTGACTTTGCCACCTACTGCCTGAGTGACTTTGCACAAGATCCCAAATCCCTATGTATCTCGATTTTGTTATCTAAAAGATCACATGATGGAGGATGTAAGCAAGTAACACAGCCAAGACCCAGTTTACAGTGTCTAGTACCTAACAGACTCTTGACACGTTTCACTTGCCCTTGAGTCAATCTTTCCATGTCACTGAATATTCTTCCACAACATGATTTTAATGGATATAGTCGTCCATTGTTTAAATGTACCATTATTGACCAATGTAAAAATGTTCTTTTACCTCAAATTTTTATATGTAAAACAAAAACATGTTTGAGGACTAAACCCACACTGTAGTATAAATTAAACTGGATGTAGGCCAGGCATGGTGAGTCACACCTATAGTCCCAGCACTTTGGGAAACCAAGACAGGAGGATGGCTTGAAGCCAGGAGCTCAAGAGCAGCCTGGGCAATACAGCAAGACCTCATCTCTACAAAAAAATAAGAAAAATTAGCTGGCCATGGTGGCGTGCACCTGTAGTCCCAGCTTCCTGGGAGGCTGAGGTGGGAGGATCCACGGAGCCCAGGAGTTTAAGGCTGCAGTGAGCTTGGATAACGACTGCACTCCAGCCTGGATGACAGAACAAGAACCTGTTTCAAAAAAGAAAAAAGAAAAAAGAAAAAAAAAACCTAAAAACTAAAAACTGGATGTAGTTTGCTAATAACTAAACAGCAAATTAATTGTAACATGCTGACATATCAACGATGTCTTTCTTCTTTAATCATAAACCTGCTCACTAAGAAGCTGCTGAAGTCCATGGTAGTGACAGGTACATGTCTGCATCCTTGTCCTGACCTGCATCTTCTTTGATTGCCCCCATCTGTATCTCCGACTGGCACTGCTGAACCGGCTTGCTACCTGATCAATGTTGTACTGAACCGGACTGCTAACTGATCAATGTTGTTGAGCTCACTGCACAAAGCTGTTCTTACAAGGTAGATTTCTGCCTGGAATAGTCATACTTACACTGTTTATATTCCTTACTCCTGACCCATCCAACGCAGCACAAGTTCTATTTATTGCCATAGAAACATAGGTCATTTGGAAACACCTCCTTCATTTCTATGGAATGTTCAAACATTTCTGACATTTTGGACTCTGTTCTAGCCTCTTGTTAAATATATCCAGAAAAGAGACAAAGCTTTATGGTGGGGCTATATGCACACATATGCTATAGAATAAGCTATCTAAATGCTTAAAAATACTTTCCATCTGGCACCACACCTTAATAGGTAGACAGAAATTAAGTATGTGTATATCTATCTGTATAGATACGTATAAATATATATCCCCAAAACAAAAACTCATTCTCTTACTTATACATAGGTAGAATATAGGTGAATATACATATACATTTATAGGTAGAACAAAAAAACCCCTCAGCCTCTTTAGGGCCATGTGTTTTCTCTGAGTAATTGTCACAATTAATTAAAATACATGTGTATGCCTTTTTAGATAAATTTCATCAGACCAGTTTCTGTCTGGTTGGAAAATAATAACTGCCTATTTGCTAAGTGCCCCTGCCCCCATACTATGTTCCAGTGAACTAAAGACCTCTGGCAATCATAGATTTACAGCTCAGCAAGATTAAACAATTTATTGTTATTTATGACATCCTAGCTGGATCCTCTGTATTATATTCCACATTAGCATCTATCACTTTACATTTGGGAGATCCTGTCCAAAAAAAGATTATGCCTCCTAACCAAACATTCAGCAGGGCTGCAGGAACAGACCCCTGAACAAACATCCTGCCAAAGTACTTTAAAGCACCGTGAGCTCCCACAGCTGTGCATTTTCAGACGACTCAGCAGATTAGCATGGAGTCTCTTAGCCTCTGCTTGGTCTGTTCCTTTCAGTGATCTCTCACATGGCCCAGTCCATTCGGTTTGAAAATCCTCATGAAATGAGCAGATTATGATCTGGCTTCAGTAGAGGGCCATGGGGTGGGCATGGAGGGGAGAGGGTTTGCTCTTAACACAGCCTGAGCCTCAGAAAGGTTTCAGATGGAAAAGCATGGCACTGACTCAGCTCATGCTTAACAGGAAATAATGCACAGACCACACCAAAAAAGTCCTTTATGTTGTGTGAAAGTCTATGCTGGAGCAGCTGCTGCCACCTCATGTACTGTGATAGAGTGTGCATGTGTGTGTTTGTGTGTGCATGAGTGTGAGTACGCACACAAATGTGTGCTGGGAGGGGGAGGAGATCACACCTTCCACAGTCGCCACCTCAGCCTTAGCTAGCAGCATGGAGAAATGCCAAAAGTCAAGAGGAAGCTGCACCAAAGCAACTGTGATCACCACATCAGCAGGGGCTTTCTGGTTAGTAAAACTACCGGGACTGAAAAACACACATGATCTCATCCTTCTTTTATTTTAATCAGAGCAAAATATTTTTATAATAATTGTGTTATATGAATAAATAATTCATAATGCTGTAACCCATTATCACATTCAATCCTCCTAACAACCCTAGAAGATATGTAGACAAGTATTATTACTTTCCCTATTTTTATAAATGAGGAAATAAACCCCAGAAGGCTAGGCAACTTCCCCACGGTCATATAACTTGCAAACAGTAGTATCATGATTCAAATCCAAAGCTTCTCCTTTTGTCTTTATCATTTTAATTTTGAAGGTAATGCATATGCATGTATGATCTTTTAAATCCAGAGATGTATATGGAATAGATAGGAAAAGGGACTCTCCTTCCCCATTATACAGCCCCTCCACCCAAGCTATATACACTGTTGACTAGAGTATGTCCTTTCAATCCTATTTTCTATGCCTACATTATATACAGAAAAGCAGGATTACGTTACACACAATATTCCAGTCATTGCTGTTTTTCACCAACAAGCTATCATTCACATCTTTTTCATACTACATATAAATTTATATCCTTTATTTTAGTGGTGTATATTGTGCAGTTGTGTCATAAATTATGTACCTGTTCTCTGTTGAACATATAGATTTTTTCTGAGTTTTTCCTTAGCAAAATGCTGCAGTGAGTACCCTTGCACATAGATGTTTGTACATTTGTTCTAGAAAAATCTACAGTAAAGATTCTTAGATTAAGAGATTCCCAGGTTATTAGAAAACTACTCTATTAATTTAGATATATACTTCCAAATTGCCTGACCAAAAAGTTATGTCAATTTAACTTCTATGAACAGTATACAAACATGACAATTTTACATCACCTACACCAACTCTGGGAAATTTCATCTTTTTTACAAGTTGATGGATTGTTTTAATTTATATTTCTCTGGTTATTAATAAGGTTGGCCACCTGTTCATGTGTTATTATTGATGATATTTGTATTGAATTGTTTGAATTTTCTTGATTTCGAAAACCTTTTTACATGTCATAGATATTAAATATTTGTTGTAAAACTCTCCTTCCAGTATTTTGTATGTGTTTAGTCAAGTAGAATAAACTCTTGTCCTCTGATTTCAGATTCCTTTGTCTTTCCATTAGAAATCCCTAAATGTAAAACTACATATTGATGGCTAAAAACCAGGATGTTTACTAGAGAAAAGGAATACAAAGGCAATAATTAAATATTATATTTATACAAAATACCTACTAGTACAAACTTAAAAAGAGAAAGTAAAAGTCAAATGCTTCTACGACTTCAGACTAAGAAAAAGAACTTTTGAGGTTGAATGTTCCTGAAATTTTTCTTTTCATACAACTACGGACATGACTTCAAAAGTTGATGTTACTAAAAATGTAAGATATGAAAGATATTTGAAGACTCAGAGAAGGTGGATTTTCATTTTAACAAGTCACATATATATTCTAGATATCCTCTTATTCATAACTAAGAGAGTCAAATCAGATGAAAGAATCTAAAAATTTCCCTTTGACTGTGTTAAGTAGAAGTAGTAGAGGCATATTGGCCAAATCTTGAGTGTTTGCAAATTGACTCTTAAGGCTATAGGCTGGCACAGGTCATTGAAGCCCTAGCTTTTTATCTTTAATTTTAAAATCCCCAAACAATTTATACTAATTTTTCTTGTCCATTATTTCCAAATAATCTTGTTTAAATGTTATTACAGTGCTTGCTCATGTTACTGTTGTCTAACAGAAGGGTATCCGGGGCCTTAAAACTGAGAGGGTTAGGATTAATGATTCCAATACCTATGCTTGGACATCTCCAAAAGTGGGTTCCAGCTTCTTGTCCTCAAGTCTATATAGAAACTAGCAAACTTCCAGAGTTCACAAAAGGCTCAAAGAGAACAGATGTTTTATAGAAAATTCTTAGAGCAAGTTTCACGCATAATGTTGCTGATGTGTGTCTGCCTTTTCAATAAACATCACTATGCTTTATCACAAGATTTAATAAAGCAGCTTAGTTAAAAATGCCATCTGGGTCTCTGGACACATTAAACAAAGCTTAAAATAACCACCCCAGCAACTGGGAGGACCCAGCTGTTCTCATAATCTGTCCCACTCCTTTTACTTCCCCATAAAAAGAGTGAATGAAGACCACAGACTAAAAGCATCCAGAATGAACTGACACAAACAGGGAGATAGATGGAGCCAAGGGCTCCTGTAAGTTTGCTATTGCTCACATAATAGATTTGCTAATTCCACAACCTGCGGATGGTGATTCAGAAAGGGAAGCAGAAAGAGGGAAGAGAGAATCATAGAAGGGCTCATTCAAGTTTTCTAATGTATCACAAACCTGTCCTCCCTAATGTCTGGATCATAGCAGCCCATTCCATTCACCTGTTCTGTAGTGAACTCCAGTAGAAAATACAAAGCCATCACCACCCAGTTCTTTCTCCCTTCTAGAGATGAGCTATTAGCCACCCAATCCCAGATTCTCAGATCCATTCCAGGAAAGAAGCCCTAGGTATTGAAGCACAGCTTTCCCTCCCTCCCTTCTTTCTTCCACCCCAAGATTTGTTCCCCAGATAGTTCTAGTAAATGCAAAACCAAGTATATTCTCATTCTTTAGAGCAACCAGCTTTTCATGGCCAACTGGAATCAAATACAACCTGCACAAACATCTATCTGGAGGACACTCCCAAGGCTCCTACTGAGCCAGCCTTCTGCATACCACTGCATTTCAGCTTCCTAGTTCACAAGACACTGAGACATTCTTGAATTCTGCAAGGTGCACTGTGTGTTAATATCATTGCTGCTCATCATGTGGCCAATAAAGGGCATGACTAGTCAACAAATAAATTTTCTCTTGGCTAAAACTTGCAACAAAACTGTAAGCTGTTTACCAAGGGGCCCACTACAGGTTATATTCAATACATACAGTCAAATCATAATTATCTGAGATGTATTCAGTTGACCATACACCTTTATATTTCAGTAAAAGGTCTTTACATTTCCCAGTGCTATCGATGTTACAAAGTGCTTTCATATGCAGTGCTTCATCTGATTTCCAGGATAATTAAATTATCCTGTCATACCTGATTTTTAGATGAGGAAACAAGTGGTTTCTGGGTATTTCAAGAGGCTGACGCATCTGCCCTCCAACTTGTATGTGAAAACCAAAAACAAAATTCCAAGGCCCCTCAACCATCTGAATGGACTTTGACTCTTTTGGTCAATATATGGCAGAGCTAGGAAAAGAAGGTGAGTCTTCCAGCTGCTGATACAGGGTTTTTTCTGCCATACTCCATTACCTCCAAGGCTAAAGTCAAAAGAGGGTGTGGTTATCACATGAAAAAATCTGGTTTGGATTTCCCAAATGTGTATGTAGTATTTGGTGATTTACCTTAATTTAACCTACAGTTCTTTTGGGTTGTAACAGTCTGACTCCATTTTTGAAAACAAAACAAAATCGATTTTAAATGCTGAATTATAGATCTTTGCTGTCCAGTATGGTAGCTACTAACCACTTATGGTTATTTGCATTTCTATTTTAATTAATTAAAATTAAGTAAAATGCAAAATTCAGTTCTTCAGTTGCTCTAGCCACATTTCAAGTGTTACAGTAGTCACATATGGCTAGTGGCTGGGACAATGCAGATTATAGAACAGTTCCATCATCAAAGAAACTTCTATTGAACAGTGCTATTATATAATGTCATCTCCAGAGAAAGAAGACTTTAGAAAAAGTCAGAAACGGCCGGGCGCAATGGCTCACACGTGTAATCCCAGCACTTTGGGAGGCCAAGGCAGGCAGATCCCTTGAGGTCAGGAGTTCAAGACCAGTCTGGCCGACATGGTGAAACCCCGTCTCTAGTAAAAATACAAAAAATTAGCTAGGCGTGGTGGTGCATGCCTGTAACCCCAGCTACTCAGGAGGCTGAGTTGGGAGAATCACTGGAACCCAGGAGGCAGAAGTTGTAGTGAGCCAAGATTGTGCCACTGCACTCTAGCCTGGGTGACAGAGCAAGACTCCATCTCAAAAAAAAAAAAGAAAAAGAAAAAGTCAGAAACATCTTGAGGCAGGCACAGTGCTGTCATCTGTCCAATATTGAAGATGATTTAAGAATAAGAAAGAAGAAGAGAACAAAGAAGAGAAAAAGAAGTTGCCTTAGGTGTACCTACCCAGAAAAGGACAAAGGCATTCTTGTAGTCATTGTGTTGTATTTTAGCTCTTAAACTTTTTAAGAGATTAGAATAATTTGACACATAGAAGATCTAAACCACTGAAGAGGCTCTGAAGCAGATAAAAGTAGAAAGAAAATAAAAAACTAATTAGTTACAAACTAAGCTTAACCACAATTCGTTTAAACGATACTATTTACTCTTCACATGATTGGTTTTTCTTTTGCTTTATAGTATGACATAGTTTATATCTTTCAAGGGGAATTAAAATATTTCTGGGAATTTTTAAAAGTAAGTTCACACAGCCACATAAAAACTACAGAAACAGATAAAACCTATCTTCTCATTTATTCCCTAATCCATTCAAATTAAATATAAAAATCCAAGCATCCACAGTGATATTCAAAAAAGCAAAAGTGAGACAAAACAAAATTCATTTGTCACCTGTGGAGGTAGTTACCTCACCTAATCTTCACTCCAAACACCAGTAATTTTTAAAAGACAGAAATAAACATATGTTCTGCCTTCCCGGAAGGAACTATGTTTCAGGGTAGCCAAATAACCCAGTTGTGAAGAAAATGGTCTGCTTATAGAAAAATGCCAGCTAAAACATGTAGATAGAATTAGAGAATTAGAAATTCACCATTTTGAAACCCCTAATGAAATAATCAACTCAAGCAAGGATCATTAATAAATGCTAAAACAATCAAGTAACTATTGATACAGAATATAACTGAATATACACATGGTACAAAGTTCACGTCACAGACTACTGGCTTGACCCAAGGGGGAATATAGCAGAGGAGATAGGCAGTGATCACCCTAACCTTACGATCATCTCACCATCACTAATGATGGGATGTGAATACACATTATTGCCTATGAAATAGTCTTTAAAAAAAGAAGTTGAACCTGAATCTAACTAAACCTTGCAATGGGCTGAACGTGTATGTCTTCCCAAAATTAATATGTTGACATCCTAACCCCAAAGGTGCTGGTATTAAAAGGTGGGGC